>NW_005871229.1:1487692-1503648 GCF_000147115.1 Myotis lucifugus | reverse complement strand
GGCTACGCATTTCACAATTACCTTGAGGCAGGTTATATTAACATCCATGAGAACATAGAACATCTCACGGCCTCAGATAGGAAAGCTAAGGCCTGTGACATTAGACAACTTCCTGTGGTCAGCACAGCCCAGCAGTAGCCTCCCCTGCTCAGACCCTGCAGTGGCTTCTCATCTCATTCAGAGAAAAAGTCGCGTTTCTGCCATAGCCTACCAGATGGCCCATGTGCTGGTCCCTCCTTACAGTCTCTGACATCACCCCCTATTACCCTCCCCCTTGCTCCCTCAATTCTAACCTCAGCGCATGCAGTGTGCCCCTACCCCAGGACCTTTGCATTGGCTGTGCCCTATGCTCATCTCCCAGGCATTCACGCAGCTCATCATCTTCAAGTCTTGCTCAAATGCTACCTTCTCCCTGATCACCACATTTAATATTGCAGCCCCCAGTAGCATTCCCAGCTCCCCTATCCTGCCTCATTTCTCTCCTGTATAGCACTCATCACTTCCCAATAGTTTGTGTTTACCACCTTATTATGTGAATTTGTTCCTCTCCTCCTCCCCCTGCCCATCCTGGTAGGATGTAAGCTCCACCAGGCAGGCTTTTTCCCTCTTTTGTGCTCTGTGGTGTCTCCAGTGCCTAGGACGGTGCCTACACATAGTAGGTGCTCAAGAAGTATTTGTTGAGTCGGTGACTGAATGAAGAATGAGTGACGGGTGCCTGGCAGCACTTTTTGAGACCCGTGGCTACTCTCCGCTCTTGAACCGAGGCTCCTCCAGCCCTGGGTGGAAGGTTCCCGTCAGGCCCCGCGTTCTGCCCTGTTCCCCGCAGGTCTGGTTTGCTCGGTGCCTCCTCCAGCAGCGGCTGTGATGATGCCCCAAAGGGACTCATCACGCCAAGAAAATACAGTCAGCAGCTCGCCCTCCCTGGAGAAATCTAAACCCTGTCTGCAATGCCAACTAATGCGGAGGTCCTGGGGGTGCCCTGGGCGGGAGCAAGGGATGTTATTCTTGCCCGCGGTGACACGGCTTGGCAGAATCGGGGCGTGAACTCGGGTCAGCGAGACTGCAGGGCCTGGGCACTTTCTCCACAGCATTGTTTGCAACCCATCCAAGTGGAAAACCACTGCATTTTGGAATTCAGCCGTTTCCCACGTTGGGGCAGTCCCAAGAAGGGATAGTCTCTCCCTCTCAGCAGTGTGATCCCTCACCAGGCAAACAGGCGATCGGCAGGCCGGCCTGTGGAGGGAGAAATGACGGGCGGATTTGGGGTCGATGGGAGGGCAGAGGCTGGATGTGTTCCAGATGAGAGTTCAGAGCCCACGCAGGCTGGGGGCCTGACCGCTTGGCTGAGCCGGGTAAGAAATGCTGAGCTCGTTTTTCTCCATATGGTTCTTTTGTCCTTTGACCTAAACTTGGGAACTTGGCCATTTTTGATATACAATAGTGTTTACCACACACACACACACACACACACACACACACACACACCTGTTCACGCGCACGCACTCACACACTCTCAGTCCTGAGAACTGAACTAAACCACTCGCGTCAATTGCCCGTAGAGATGGCATGCTAGAGGGTGGTGCTAGAGGGTGGTGCTTGTCTGGCTAGGCCAGCCCTCAATGTCAAGTCCAAATCCTTTGTACAGTCTACAGTCTGGCTACTCAACGTGTGGCCCAGGGACCAGCAACATCATCTGGCAGAATTGGTTAGAAACGCAGAAGCTCAGGGCCTAACCCAGACCTGTTGAATTCGCACCTGCATGCTCACAAGATCCCCAGGTGAGTCACCAGTACCCGAAGGCGTGAGAAGCACCTGCCCACGGCCCTGAAGGATCCAGCCTGTTTTCCTTCTTTGTCTCAACTTCTTTCGTTCTTTTTGCCTCCCATGTTCATTACAATCTTATTTACAACTAGAGGCCTGGTGCACGAAATTCGTGCAGGGGGTGGGGTGGTGTGTCCCTCAGCCCAGCCTGCATCCTCTCCAATCTGGGACCCCTCGAGGGATGTCCGACTACCCATTTAGGCCCGATCCCGGTGGGCAGTTGGACATCCCTCTCACAATCCAGGACTGCTGGCTCCCAACCACTCGCCTGTCTGACTGCCTGATCACCCCCTAAACACTCCCCTGCCAGCCTGATCGACACCTAACTGCTCCCCTGCCAGCCCGATTGCCCCTAACTGCCCTCCCCTGCAGGTCTGGTCGCCCCCAATTGCCCTCCCCTGCAGGCCTGGTCCCCCCCAACTGCCCTCCCCTGCAGGCCTGGCCCCCCACAACTTCCCTCCCTTGCAGGCCTGGTTTCCCCCAGCTGCCCTCCCCTGCAGGCCTGGTCCCCCCGCAACTGCCCTCCCCTGCAGGCCTGGTGCCCCACAACTTCCCTCCCTTGCAGGCCTGGTTTCCCCCAGCTGCCCTCCCCTGCAGGCCTGGTTGCTCCCAACTGCCCTCCCCTGCTGGCCTGGTTGCCCCCAACTTCCCTCCCCTGCAGGCCTGGTTCCCCTCCAACTGCCCTCCCCTGCAGGCCTGGTTGCCCCTAATTGTCCTCCCCTGCCAGCCATCTTGTGGCAGCCATCTTTGACCACATGGGGGTGGCTATCTTGTGTGTTGGAGTGATGGTCAGTTTGCATATTACTTCTTTATTAGGATAGCCAAGACATACACACAGCCTAAGGGCCCACCAACAGATGATGAGAGAAGTCGTGGTATAAATATCTACAGTGGACTATTCTTCAGCCACAAAGAAGGAACCCCTGCCATTTGAGACAACATGGGTGGGCCCTGAGGGCCTTATGCTAAGCAAAATAAGCCAGTCTTAGCTCTTACCTTCCACCCTTCATCCCACCTTCTCTTGCAGCTTACTACCGCCTCTGCAGTTACATGAAGTCCACTGTTGTGTAGTGGTGCCGGGCCTTTGCACATACTACCCTGCTCTCTATACATCTTCCAGGAAGCTCTCCGTGGCACCCACCCACATTGCCCAGGCTGGATTAGTGTTCTCCCTGTGGTTCTGTGGTCCTCTGAGTGTCTCCCATCAGGGAACTCACTATATGACTGTCACTCCCAGCGGAGGGATCAGTCTTCCCCTTCCAGGCGGGGAACTCCTTGAGGGCAGAGAGAAGTCTTAGCTACTTTGGGTCCTTGAAATCTGATCCTAAGTAGGTGTTCAGTGAACAGTTGTTGACGAGATGAATGCAGTAATGAGGGAGATGCCAGCCTTATCAGGCTTCCTTTTCTGTCTCATTCTGTTTCTCCTGAGATGAGCATGCCTGCCCCCGCGTGCAAATGGTGTCGTCCCGATGATGTGTCTGCAACGCCCAGTCTTCCCCCAGGCTCCTGTGCTTTCCCACCCATCATAGCAAAGCTCAGCGACGCAGTTCCCGCAGACCGCCCCCCACCAGGCTCCATTAACCTTCCAAAGACTTGGTACCAAGACGCCAGCCAGGATATTTACAGGCCCAACCTGGAGCCTCAGGAGCCCAGGCACAAATTAGCCATAAATCCATCCTGTCTGCGGGCTGGGCCGGCCCAGGAGAAGCCTTGGGCTTTCTGGTGTCACTAAGGGTCTGGGCTGTCATTCTCTCCCAAAACAGGCAGAGTGTAGGTGTCTGGCCAGGTCCGGGAACAAGGGTGGGTTACTCACAGCCGTGGATGCACGTGTGGACCAAGAACCCGAGGCATGAGCCTTGTATGGGAAGCAAATCCCTTTGCGTCCCAGGTCTCAGTGTCTTCATCTGTGTAATGGGGATAAGTTGGTCAAACTGAGAACCTTACAGAGGGTTGCCAGCATCAAGGGAGACACTGGATTAGCAAATCCTGTGCCCCTAAGAGACGCTATTCATGCGATGGAGGCACTAAGGTCAGGGATGTTCCAACCTGATGACCAAGTGCCATTCATTCCTGTGTGTGGAATGTAAGATTCAGGCCAAACCTGGAGTTATAGCCTCTTCTCCAAACACACAAGACAAGTCCCTGTCTTACAGGGTAATTATACCCCACTCATTATTTCCTTACCTTTTCAAAGTGTAGATTGTTCTCTTTTATCCTCAGTTGATTCTTATACTAGGTGTACCGGTTAATAATAGCAGATTTTGTAATCAAAGAAAACACGATAATTTCAAGAGAAACATCAAAAGTGCTTTATTCAAAGTAATATACATTGCTAGCTACACATTTCCCCATCTTTCAGGTAATTTGTGGATACTGTCCCAATAGAACTTCTCTTGTTTTGAGGCAAACCATTCAGAGACCCAATTTTCCACTTCTTCGTACGTTTTGAAGTGCTGCTCAGAAACTGCGTGTGCCATCGATCAGAACAAGTGGTAATCTGAAGGAGCAAGGTCTGGTGAATATGGCGGGTGGGTTAATACTTCCTAGGCAAGATCTTTTAACGTGTCTGTAACTGGTTTTGAAGTGTGTGATGGTGCGTCATCATGAAGCAAAATTACTTTGCCGTGTCTTCTGGAACATTCTGGTCGTTTCACAATCAAAGCATGGTTCAAATTGATTATTTGTTGTTGGTAGTGATCAATATTAATTGTTTCACCTGGTTTTGGAAGCTCATAATACATCACACCTTCCTGATACCACCAAACACAGAGCATTGTCTTCTTTCCGAAGTGATTTGGCCTTGCAGTCGATGTTGAAGGTTGACTTGGATCAACCCATGATTTTATGCATTTGGGATTCTCAATAAATCTACTTTTCATTGCCAGTCACAATTCGATGCAAAAAAGACTTTCTTTCATGCCGTTGAAGCAACATTTTACTGATGACTTTTCGGTTTTTCCATTTGTCTTTCCTTCAGTTGATGTGGCACCCATTTTCCTTCCTTTAAAATCTTTCCCATTGCTTGTAAATGATCAGAAATTGTTTGCTGAGCAACGTTTAATCTTTCTGCAAGTTGTTTTTGAGTTTGACACACGTCTTCATCCAATAATGCTTGTAATTGTTGGTCTTCAAACTTTTTCGGTTAACCTCGACATTCTTTGTCTTTCACATCGAAATCATCACTTTTAAAGCGTTTAAACCAGCATTCACAAGTATCTTGAGATGGAGCATGTCCACCATAAGCTTCCCGAAGTATTCAGTATTTTCTTCAAAATAAAGTAATGAATTAAAACTCCCCACAAATGCTCTTTTTTTGGCATGAAATTCGACATTTTTAAGTGTAAAAATATCTATGATGTTAACACCTTCAGCAAATTTGACTTATGAAGTTTTGAAGCTTGCTGTCAATACAACAAAATAGCATACATATCAAATTGCATATATATCAACCTACGTGTAACTCCATCTATTGAAAAAAATCCGATTAACCGGTACACCTAGTAAACACACAGGGCAGGGTGTTCTTGCCACTTGCTCTTCCGGCTCTCAGTTTTTCCATCTGTGTAGTGGGGATGACCATGTACTCCTGGATGTCTTTGGAAACTTCAATGAAATGATACATGGGAAGTGCTGACCCCAGGGTCCAGCCTGGAGCAGGCGCTTGACACATGCCAGCTGCTGCTGTGACCAAGTGACATGAAAAGAGCACTCGACTGGGGGTCAAAAGGCCACGGCTCCAGCTGCTGGTCTAACAGGAGTCACCCTGGTGTGGCCTTGGGCAAGTCCCTTTGCCTCTTGGGGTCTCAGTTTCCCCTTCCATTCCGGGTGGGCCGAGGCTGGGGCCCTTCCCGCTCCCCTGCAACGTTGTCCATCTCTGAACGTTCAACTCGCTTGGTGCTGGGCACCAGGACCTGCACCAGCCGGGGCCCGCAGCACTCTGTTGGGAGAAGGAATCAGGGAAGTGGCTGGGGCGTCAGGCTTCTTGGAGAGTTCAGCAGGACTTTCAGCCCTGGCTCTTATCAGAGGCTGTAAATCTGCTGGTTGCCATGACTACGGGAGAGCAGCAACTAAGCTCCAGGTCGCTGATTAGCAGGAAGGGAGCGGGAGGCCTGGTGGAATCGGCACTCAGGCCCCCCTCCCTCCCTCCATGAGGTGGAGCAGCCGCTGGCCTTTGACTTCACTGTGCCAGCCTCCCCTGAAGAGCTTGCCTTCTTTTAAGTTTTTTTTTTTTTAATGCAGCATCGAAGGGCTATGTGGTAAAACGGGTCCTTCTCAGCAAAGATGGAACACAGTTTTCTTAAAACCCTGCAAAGCCTGGCCGGCATGGCTCAGTGGTTGAGCATCGACCCACGAACCAGAATGTCACAGTTTGATTCTGGGTCAGGGCACATGCAGGCCCAATCCCTAGTGGGGGGCGTGCAGGAGGCAGCCGATCAATATTTCTCTCTTATCATTGATGTTTCTATCCCCCATTCCTCTCCTTTCCTCTCTCTGAAATCAATAAAAATATATATTTTAAAAACCTGCAAGGATGCAGATTTGGAGGCAGGGAAGGGAGGGGAGTGGGGCCGTGAAGGGAGGGCACTTTTAAGTTGCAGCCAGCCCACTACACCTGTCTCATGAAAGCATCACCAGGAGGCCCCCATCCTGGATTCTGAGCCCTGCTGAAGGCAGCGATGGGTGAGGCGTTGTCTTCAACCTGAGCCTATGCCCAGTGCCTGGCAGTAGCACCCCCCCCCCCCGCAGATGACCCATGTCCCTGCTCCCTCCATGAGCAAAGTCACTAAGCCCTTCCGCCAGCCCAGACTACTCACCATGCATTTATTCACCGCCCAGTTCCTCGCATCGGCTCTCAGTGTTTGCCTGTGGCAGGGCCGCCTCTGGTATGGATTTGTGTCTGGTCTTCCTATAGTGCCCCAGAGAGTCCGAAATGCCATTCTCCTGTGTGTCCAACTCATGCTCTGCTGGGCCATCCCCACGCGTCGCTAAGCTCATGGATCGCTTTTCTGAGAGAAATAGCGGGTAGAACAGAAAAGGCACGGATGGGGCCTGTTGAGTAGACTGAGGCACAGGCTGGTTTATTTCCACCAACTGTAACACACGGGGATTCGCTCGAAGCATCTCAAGGCCCTTTCTAGCTTTTCGAAGCACATGCTCTCTGCAGCCATGCATGTGCTCTTTAATTTATTCCTTGAACATATGTTGCTGAGTGTTTGCTAAGCAGTAGGCTCGGGCAGGAAGACATGACCCTAGTCTCAGGGAGCTCATAGTTCAGTGAGAGAGAAGACAGTGACATGGTAACAGCACATGGTTAAGAGCTGCAGTGAGGGTACCAGTGGTTGAGCATGTCCTGGGAAAGGGTTAGACCTCCCCAGGCATCTACTCCCTGCGTCACCATGTCCACCTCATCGGTGGTGACTCCGTCTGGCCAGCTGCTCAGGCCTTAAACCTTAGAGTCCTCCTTGACCCCTCCCCTTCTCTTAGTCTCTTGCACCCCAGTCTAACCAGCAGCAAAGGACGCTAGTTCTGCCTTTACAGTATGTCAGCATCTGACCACATCCCACCACTTCCATTGCTGCCTGCTGACCTGAGCCTGGACTATTGCTGCAGTCTCCTCGTCGCTGTCCTTCCCTCTGTTCCATCTGTGTCTGCAGCCATTGGAGGGATCCTTCCAGAAGGCAAACCAGACCGTACCTCTCTTCTGTCCAGAGGCTCCTCATGCCGGTCACAGAGGACCCAGAGTTCTTCTAGGACCGGCAAGACCTGGTCTCTGGTCTTCCCTCCGATCACTCTGGCCTTTGATTGCTGCCCCTTGTGTTTGCCAAGGAACTTGCTGTCCCTTCTGCCGGGAGCACATGTCCTGCTTCCTGCAGAGGCCTGTGTAGAAGTTACTGGGCACCAAATTACCCCAAATCTTTGTGGCTTAGAACAATAAACAGTTATTATGTCTCGGTTTCTGTGAGTCAGGAATTTGGCTGGGCGACTGGCTCACCATCCCTCATGTGATTGTGGTCAGATGCCAACAAGGGCCGCAGTCTTACCTGAAGCCTGAACTGGGACTGGGTCCAGGTTCATGGTGGCCACTCCCGGGGCCGGTTGGTGCTGGCTGTTGGCAGGAGGCCGTGCCTCTCCTTCACTTTGGGCCTCTCCATGCGGCCAGCCTCCCTGGAAGTGGTCAGTTCAAGAGAGTGTGGCAGAAGCTGCCTTTTTACCTAGACTTGGAAGTCACACATTGTCACTCCTACTGATTGATTCTGTTTTCCATAATGTATTGTATTCATTAAAAGTGAGTCACCAGCCCATCCAGTATTCAGGGGAAGGAAATTAGGCTCCATCTTTTGATGGCAGGAGTGCCAACGAGTCTGTGAACACATTGCAAAGCCATCACACTGCAAGGTTAGTCCCTAGTCCTTCAAGTCTCCACCCCCTGTTACTTCCTCAGAAAGGTCTTCCCCGATGACTCTGCACTAAACAGCAGTCACCCCCTCCCACTCCCTAGTCCCATTACTCTGATTTATTTTCTCCGTAATTTATTACGCCCCAATAAGCCTTATTATTACTCACTATGTGTTTATTACCTGCTCCCCCATCTAGAATGTAGACTCCATGATCACAGGGGACATCTGTCGTGTTCGCTGCAGCCCCGCACTTTGAGCTGGCCTGGGCACATTGCCGGCACCCGTGGCATTGGCGCTCATGAGTGCAGTTAGCCTAGGCCAGGACAAGTATCAGGGAGGCATGCCTTGCTGGGGGCTGGGCAAAAATGGCAAACCTTGAGTTGTCTGAGAAGAGCCAGGACAGCATTCCACATGGACAGCCTGGCCTGGGCAAAGGCATGGAAATGGGACCCTCAGCGTAGGAGGAGGGGCGGGGAGGTGTAGGGGAAACTGAAGCTGAGCAGGACGGAGGGAGCTCTGGAAGCATGGGGCCGGCCGTGAGGAGGCTGGGAAGCCCTGACTAGAATGTTCATTCCTCCTGGGCTTGCAGTATCTCCCCACTCTGCTTCTAAAGATGCACCGTAAGCAGCTGACAGAGATGGATGCGTTTGCTGTCCTTCCTTCAATATTGACTGGGCTTGGCCTGCTCTCCTGGCAGCCAGAGGAGCAGGGGGCTTATCAGATGCCTTCATCCTGAGGCATAAAACCAGTCTTGATGCGCTGGCTGTAGCAGTGGGGTGCATGAGGAATGCAGACGCTGCTGATCGATGCTGGCCCTGGAGTCTGCGGGCAGGGCAGGGCGTTTGCTGGGCCGGGGGGGGGGGGGGGGGGGGGGGGGGGGGGGCGGATCCACCTGTGACTCTGGACTGCTGACTCCTCTCGCTTAAGAGTCAGCAGACTTGAGTGACAGTCTCTTCAAAGACTGAGTAATTAGGCAACTTCTTTTCCCTCCCTGGGACTCGAAGAAGGAGGGGGAACTCGGGGAATTGCCCTGTGTTGTTTGGAGCTCATCTTAAAGGCAGAAGAGGGAAGTTCAGGCCTTCCTCAAGTGGGTGGCCTCAGGCCTGCTACAGACACCAGATGGGAGGTTTGGTTCCCAGGGAAGTAAAGGGAAAAGAAACAGACACTTTTTAGGTCTTCCTGTTTACTTACTTTATCTTCACCACAACTCAACAACATATGGGCTGACATTATTCCCTATTTTATAACTTAGAAAACTGTGACTCAGGTTGAGTAGCCAGCCCTATAGCCACTAAATGGTGAAGGTGGTATTTAAATTCAGGTATCTCTGTTCCATATACATATAAGGCAGAAAAAAATGGAATTGAAATGGCAAAGAGGAGTTGGAACTAGTGACATCATGCTTTGGCCTCAAATTATGTCTTAAGGAAGGAAGTGAAATGCTGGTTTCCAGCCTCTCGCTGTGATTTAGTCAGGACAGTATTAGCTGTGCTGCAGAAACAAACAAACTCAGCCTCAGTGGCTTCGCCTAACTAAGGTTGGTTTCTGCTATGCAAAGTCTGAGGTGGTAGGTATCTCTGCTCCATCAGAGTTGCTGTGACAGAGGAACACAGTAAGATCTTACTGCGTCAAACTGGAAATGACATATGTTATTCCCACTCAGAGACCATTGGTCAAAGATAACCTCATGGCCCCAAGGGAAGCAAGGGCAGCTGGGCTACGTTAGGGCATCTAGGAAGGTTTGACGAGCATTGCGAGTCTCTGTCACAGTCTAATACGTTTGCTTCCTATTTCTGTTCCTGTAGGACCGAACCCCAGAGCAGCCCCATGGTTCCAGGTCAGGATGGGCCCTCTGCAAAGCTGAGCCAGCATCTGGCCACGGAGGCCTCGGGCACCAGCTGGGAGAGAGACAAGGCCTGCCGGGAGCGCAGTCCTGCGAGGGCACGCAGGTGAGGTGCTACCCACTCCTCCAGTCCAGAGAGAACGTTCACGTCGCGGATGCAGAAAGGAGTCTCTGGCCACTCCTCCCCTCTCGCTTTGCAAGCTCCTCTTTCCGACCCTCACGTCGGGGACCAGCAAGCCTCAAGTCTGTCCAGTGGCCAGGGCTTTCTTGGTTTTACCCCATCACTTAAATCTGAGTCTAGGACAGTGGTTCCCAAACCTGGCTCCCCTGGGACTCTGGGGTTCCAGAGAGAAGTGAGAGTCATTGACTGAAACAATGAGATCTTTGTTTCACACAACACACTTAGGAAAGGTGTTTCCCTCCCTTAAGTGTCCCTTCCTCAAACACTTGGATTTTCTTTTCTCTCAAACCTGGCCACCGTTACACTGGGGAGTGTGTATATGAATCCGGACAGTTTGACACGTGGCTACATTATTGCACCATTCACCCGCGTTTGGCCACTCACCAGATATCTGCAGGCTCTTCCTCTGCATCTGCCCTCCCTGAAGGAAAGATTTGGAAGCGACCTACCCAGTTGCCTGGCAGCCCGTCTGCTTCCGGGAACGGGTCGTGTCCTCCGAGTTTCCTCACCTGTCAGTGTAGTTCAGCAGCTGAGTCGTCATCCCCTTGTATTTATGTTTCACCTGCTGAAACCGACTGTCTTGCAAATGTTCTAGCTACAGCTCTAGATTTCTATCCTGCAGTGCGGAGACCTTGGCGTATGTCGTAGCCACCTGATCATGTTTTTCCCACTCACCAAAATGACCAGATTCTTGGAGGGAATTCGGTATGGCAGCGTTTTATGCTCTTCTGGAAAGAGCTGGGTCATTTCCAAAAGCCTGGCCGCGGACACAGAGTCCAGAGCCGGCGGGTTCTGTGGGAAGCCCTCAGGGCAGGAGCCACACGTCCCGACTGCGCAGGTGGGCAGGCCCGTGCGGCTCGCTCAGCCCGTAAAAGGAGGCAGTAAATCAGCCCACTCTCGCCGCGTCCGCGAGCATCCAAGCATTTAAAACGCTCGGCATGTATGTAATAAGTGAATGAATGGTCGTTGCGTTATGGCTAATAAAGACAATAATATTCTTATTAATATGTCATTTTCCCACTGTGGTCCAGCTGGGTTGGCATGTTTCAATTTCCATGTGGTTTTTCGTCCCCAACCACCTCCTTTTGCCCTGGGATAGTGTTTTAAAAATATCCCTGGAGCCTGCCCCGATTATAATAGGAGATAACTCGACTGCATTTAACTGCAGCCTGAGCATTTGAATTTAATTGAATGGGAAATAATTATTCCTGAAAAGCGGAGAGTTTTGAGGTTCTGTGAGGCCATATAAGATATGTATCTCATTACATTAGACCTCGGCAAATATACTTTTAATAATCAGCTGCCATTTAACATATATGCCTTCTATTGCATTTCCAGCAGGCACTTCTAGCAGGCACTACACAGACAAGATATATTGGGGAGGGAAGGGGCCGGACTGCTGATTCATTATTTAAACGATTTGTTTACCAAGGTGAACCATTTGCAAATTTGATAGTAAATCTATTAAGGAGCAGTTAACCGCTATAATTTTGTTTTAAATAATCAGTTGGTGTTTGGGTAACGTACAGCGTCTGTCTCATTAGGTCGGCATTAGCTCCTTATTTGAGGCACTTAGTCTGAAGTGTGACCGATCCAGCCGTGAGGTTTTAATTAGGGACCCGCTCTGGGCCTTCACCCTCCAAGGAGCTGGGTCCCTCTTCCCTCAGCAACAGCCCTGAGCAGGGCTCGGGAACCCTGAGTCCTCTAACACCAGACTCTGTGCTCCCTGCAGCGCCTCCCGCGACAAAGATCGGACGCCACCACCATCCTCCAGGGGGAAGAAGAAGAAGAAGAAGTCCGCCCGGAAGAGGAGAAGGAGGTGAGGCCTAGGGAAGGGGATGCCGGGGTCAAGGGGGCTGCAGAGCCAGTGACCCCTGGGGTTGAGTTCCCCTCTCTGCCTCTTAATCAGCTGTGTGACCTTGGAGAAGCCACTTCACCTCTCTGTTTCCACTTCTGTAAAATGAGGGTAATTCCTACCTCTTGGGATTTTTGTGTGAATTAGATGAACAAAACAGATATGGAAGGAGCTGTCAAGCGTCTGACACATAGTAAGCGACCAGTTAGTCGGAAGCATCGCCGTGGCCATGAATATTGATTTGTGTTTTGTTTTTGTTTCTTTGAGAACTGCCTCTGTGTGCAGGGCTGCGCTAAGCACTGTGTCCTCCACAACCTCCTTTACCCTTGACCTCAATCCACCCGGCAAGCACTATTGTCCCCATTTTAGAGAAAAGAAAGGCACCGAGAGGGGGTGGCGAAGCCCCGGGACAGGACTCCAGGCTCCTCATGGGCTCGGCCACACCCATCAGCAGGTTAAAGCCAAGGATCACGGGTTTTATACTTGTGCCAACTATTGATCCTTTTGTATCCTGTGATTTTTTTTCTATGTACCATTTCCTTTAATTCTTTTGTATTTAAGAAGATTCCCAGATATTCTTCTAAGCTGCCACTCATTAGACCCACCGCGGTGAGCAGAGGCCTTAGAAGGGGGAGTTGAAAAACACACCAAACCTGGGAGGCAGTATTCGAAGAAGCCTGCAGGGGGCAGCAGAGAGGAGTGTCTGAGTGACAGGTCCAGGACACCCCTTTAGCCTCCTTCTAAGGGAGCCCAAAGGGGAATATGGATGAGACCCTGACTTCCAGACTTTGGGGGCGAGCGGTGGAATTGGGGCAAATGGCTTCTGCCTCTGGATCTTAGCGGAGGGCGTGAGAACACTTCAGAGAAGGAGAGCACAGGCGTCAGGCTGCACTCACTCACTCTCATTCAGCAAGTGCCCCGGGGCTCGTGTTTGGGGCCGGCACTGTGACTCTCGGCCCTGCCCTCCCCAGGCAGACATGTTTGTTTGCTCTGGAAAGTGGCTTTTTGTGGGGGGTGTTTTGTTTGGTTTGGTTTTGGTTTGGGTTTGGGTTTTGTCTTTTTAATTGGTGGCCAACATTTAAAAGCCAGGAGATTTCATATACAAAGATGTGTTTCTGGTGACTTCTATTGAAAAAGGAGGGTTTTGGCAGCCGGGCTGCATTCCCACACGGGCCCCTCAGCTGATCTCAGAAGCCGCCCTTCAGCCAGGCGCTGTCTGGTTGGCCACAGTCCCCACCGCTCCCTCCTGCCTGACCCCGGCTGCTCCTCCGCGGAGTGTGAAACTCGAATCTTCCCCAGCCTGGGTGCTTTGTCAGGGGGAAGTCAGAGCAGTGACCTACCCAAGGTGACCTCATGAGTTGGTAGTAAGGTCGGGATTGGAACTCGGATCACCTGAACCTCAGCCTGACGTTTCAAACAAATGCCTTGGTGTGTGTGTCACGGAAAGAGCTGAGACCAGCATTGGAGCTGGAAAGGGGTCTTTTTGAAACCATCCCCGGCCTTTAAGAACCTCCCTGTGACGAGGTCTCCCTCTCCCTCAGGTCCCCATCCTATAGCCCGTCGCCTGTCAAGAAAAAGAAGAAGAAAAATTCCAAGAAGCATAAGCGATGCAGGTATTGACCTTCCTCCTCTGTGAGCAGGGGTGCTCTGGGTGGGGAGGTGGGGGGTCAGGGTTACGGGGGGGAGGGGGCGAGAGTGGGGGCACCGAAAGGGCATTTGGGAGCATTTCACTCACATGAAATGTTTACCTAGGAATTGCTTTTGTTTTTGTTTTTGTATCTTGCACAACCTGAGACCCTGGTTGCGAGGACCAGATCCCACTAAAGCCACTTGGGCCAGAGGGGACGGGGCGATAGGGAGGCAGGGGTGTCCCGGGGACAGCCAGGCCTCCGTGAGGGTCTAGCACCGGGGAGCGGAGGCTGATGGAACCCAAGCAGGACAGGCAGTTCCTGTTCCAAGTGGGAGCCACGGCAGCCCTGCTGCTGTCTCCACATCGCAGGCCCGGCCACAGGGAGACACGGGCTCTCCGTCAGATTCCCCAGGAAAGGCCTCTCGGTGGGTGACCGTGGCCCACAGGCAGAATCGTGCAACAGGCTCTGGGATTGTCCCCCTTGTGGGCAGTTAAGGGGCATCTGAACTGGACACACGTTCCAAAAGGTCCCAGTCCACACACAGGCACCACCCTCACACGTGTGGTTCATGGGGCGGGCGGGAGAGCGGGCAGATGCTCCCTGGAGGACGCCAGGCTGTGTTTAGGGGCCAGGCCAGCGTTTGTCACGGGGACAGGAGGACACGCTGGTGCTGATGCTCCCGGACCCTTCCCTCCGCTGGTGCTGATGCTCCCGGACCCAGCGCCCCCTCGTCCTCAGTGTCTGCTTAATGGTGGCCCCCTCGTCCTCAGTGTCTGCTTAATGGTGGCTGACTAGTTGGAGACAGGAGCTAGGAGCAGAGGATGCATTGAGATTTTTTTGTCTCTGCTCCATTAAAAAGGCTTCAAGTTTTTTTAAAACAAATATATTTTATTGATTTTTTACAGAGAGGAAGGGAGAGGGATAGAGAGTTAGAAACATTGATCAGCTGCCTCCTGCACACCCCCTACTGGGGATGTGCCTGCAACCAAGGTACATGCCCTTGACCGGAATCGAACCTGGAACCCTTCAGTCCGCAGGCCGACGCTCTATCCATTGAGCCAAACCGGTTAGGGCAAGGCTTCAAGTTTTTTAAAAATTCTATTTTTTACATCTGTTTATTGAATGCCTATCATGTGTCGTGAATGAGGATTCTGGGCCCAGGAACAGGACAGTCACCAAAGCCCAGCCCCTGCCCTCAAGTCGCTCACATTTAGTTGGGGGACTGGGTAGTTACTTGTGTGCAGGTCTGGCCTCGGAGCTGGTGGGGCAGGGGGCAGGCACCCAGGCAGCCCGGGGATCCGAACACACTACACGGAAGAGAGGCCACCAGAGAGGCCCTCCAGGAATGAGCAGGAGTTCCTCGGTGAAAGCTGTGTGACCTGGGCAACTGAGCTGACTTCTCTGAGCTTCAGCGTCCCTATGAAATGGTGGTTAACAGCATCTCCCAGGGTTTGGGGGGGAGAGAGGATGGGGGGGTGTGAGATGCTGAGCACGGAGCGTGGCCCACAGTGCGCCCACGTGTGGAACCTGGTTGTCCATGCGGGTGACAGTGATGAGGACGATGACAGTGACGCGTCCACAGCTGGGGAGAGACAGAGGAAAGCGAGGCTGGGGTGGGGAGGGGCAGAGGACTCCCTTACATCACCCTCACCAGACGGGCCCAACCTCATCGCAGGGGGCTCACTGCCGATTTGGGTGAGGGCTGAGCGCTGGTAGGTTTTGACCTGGGAATTCAAACTGCAGACAGTGCCTCCCATGTGGTCTTCATACCCTTCAGAATCTAAGAGACGAGGAGCTTCGCTAGGCGTCCCGACCCCAGTGTCACATGACCGCAAGCTCACTGATACATTCATCCAGGGAAAGACCCTCAACCTCACCTCTCTTTATTCTCTTCCCTCCCTCCCTCCTCCCCTCCTCCCTCTGTGCCTTCCTTCCTCCTCCCCTTCATCCCTCCTCCCCTTCTTTCCTCCTCCCCTCCCTCTCTCCTCCCCTCCTCCCTCTGTGTCTTCCTTCCTCCTCCCCTTCATCCCTCCTCCCTATGTCTTCCTTCCTCCTTTCTCTCCTCCCCTCCCTCCCTTTTCTCTTTTTCCTTTTCCTTCCACCAGGTCATTCTTCAAGAGAGCGGAAGGGGCACGGTAAAAGACACATGCCCCCTGGGGCCGTGTTCAGATTTTCCCCTTTTTTTCCTAAGGGGACGGGGTTTTCACCCCGGGGGGGGGGGGCCCCC
>NW_005871229.1:1482972-1487592 GCF_000147115.1 Myotis lucifugus | reverse complement strand
TCGCCTAAGACCATCCTGCATATCAGATATTTGCATTATGATTCATACAGTAGCAACATTACAGTTATGAAGTAGCAACGAAAATATTTTTATGGTTGGGTCACAACATGAGGAACTGTATTTAAAGGGCCAGAAGGTTGAGAACCACTAGCCTAGAGCCTCTGGGCTCACCCTCTTCCTCTTCCTGTGTCACTTTCCCCCCAAGTAATGGCCTGGCCTGTCTCCCGGAAAGTTCCGAGTCAGCTTCCAGCTTCCATCAGGCAAGCGGGCTGCTCCCGACCCGCCGGCAGGTGCCCCTCCGGGGCTTCCCCCACTTGCCAGAGCCTCATCTGAGCACTGACGGAGGCCTGGGGTGGGGCATGGAGAGAAACATCAGCTCCCCACCCCAGCCTTCCCAGACCCCAGCTGAGCGACGGAGGCAACCCCACTGTACTGGAGACTGGGGGACACCAACACAGCTAGGGTGCTCCCCATACATGGGAGCCCGCCTAAGCCCTTCCCATGAGTGTGTGTATTTAATCCCCACTCACCCTCATCACAGCCTGTGCGGTGCAGTCCCATGTTACAGATGAAGAAACTGAGGCTCAGACAGACACAGTCAGAAGGTGGCAGAGCCAAACTGTAAACCCAGGTCTCCGGCAGCGTCAGGACAGCGGCCGCGGCTCCCTCAGTAGCGCAGCCACATGGCGAGTGGCTGGCGGCGTGCAGAGCCCTTCCGTTCATTCAGGAACAAGTAGGCGTGGTACCGGCGCCCTCCATTCACTCAGCCCCGCAGCCTGGGCCCCGCTCACTGTCACAGCCAAGGAAGGGTCTCCAATAGACAGGCCACTTGCTGATGTTGCACAGCACCTGCCGTGGGGCCGGAACTTGAACTTGGGTCTTTCAGGGAGGCCCTGCCCCCCCACACCCGCCGACTGAGTCTCAAGCATGAAGACAGATCCGCGGCCCACGGCAAGGTCCGATGTCAGTGCAGAGCCAGCCCTCCCGTCCCAGGGCCTGGCCAGTCATGCTTCTTATTGATGCCTGAAACCCACGGCCTTGAAGGCCAAATCGCGCTCACCCTCCGGGGCCTCTGTTTCTTTACGCCGGGACCTCGGGTCATCGTTGTCCATTCTGTCCATAGCCCAAGCCTCTGACTTAGAAAATAAGACACTAAAACCCAAATGCTTGAAGGTTCATGGGCAGAACATTCCAGCAACTGCCAAGCTTGCTGGGGCTTCGGTGTCTCCTTGAACATTCGTTCTCCTCTCTCGGATACAGATGGCACGGCGCCAAGAGCGTGGGCTCCGGGGGCCCGGTGCGGCCACGTCCCCGCTCACCTGTGTGATTGTGGCTCCTCCGAGGCTCAGTGTCCACATCTGTAAAATGGGTCCTTAGTCAACTTGTCCCTCTACCCATAGGTGCGGGGAGGGTAAAATGAGGTTATTGACAGAGTATTTAGCAGAATGTCCACTCTGTACTAAAGCCTCCAACAATGGCGGTAGTATCGTTACTTTTATTAGCATTAAGCTGCCAAAGCCGGCCCACACCTCCCGCCAGTGTGGGCCGGTGTCTCTAGCTGGACCTGCGGGGAAAGAGTCTGCGTCCACTGCTCCGGTCTGGGAGACGCGGTGCCGGCCCGACAGCCTGGTTCCCGTGGCCCCTGTGTGTGACGCACTTTAACTGCTGTTTATGTTTACCTTTACCTGGGGTTTTGCATCTTTCAATTAACTGGCCATTCACTTCTCGTTTAGCTCCTCCAGCCCAAAGAGCAAGAGAAGGGAAGAGAAGAGGCACAAAAAGCAGTGAGTGGAGATCTCGGGGAAGCCTGGGGAGTTGCCCAATGACCGGGAACAGGGAGGGGCCAGGAGAGGGTGGGGGCCGGGAGAGGGAGGACAGAGCTGAGTGTGCCCTCGCTCTGTGGGCTTGGGAGGGCGTAAGCGCACACAGTGGTCTGTACGATCGGTGTGTGTGTGCATGCAAGTGGAGGGTGTGCACCCATGTGCCCAGCACACCCCTTGTGTGTGAACGCGGCGCTCCTGTGCCTGTGTTCTGTATTTATGTGTATCCAGTGTGTCCATGTGTAGCACACATGTTGTTTGTAAATGTCTATAGGTTTTCCCATCATGCAAACATTTGTGTGAACTGTGTGTATAAATGTACGCAATATGGGTACATCGTGTGTGTGGTATGTATTTGTGTTCATACGAATGCAATACGTGTGCCTGTGCTTATGTGAGCATGACTGTGTGCACAAAGGTGCGCTGTCTGCCATTGTATGTGAATTGTACACACTGAGCGTGCACTGCTCATATCTGTGTGCATTATGCACTCGGGGGGGATCTTTACTGGTGCACACGTGTGCTGTGTGTGCACGAGGGGTAAGGGGGCATGATCACATGCATGCACATTCATGAGGTGCACATGAGTCCGAGCCCTGGCTGCTGGAGCTCGGGGCACAGAGGTATCAGTGAGCCCTTGCTCATCTTGGGACCCCAGCGGGTTCATGGTTTGTAGCTGGTGTAGAAATTCAAATCAGCTGGCGCCTCCTGCCGAGGTCACTTCCCAGCCAAATTAAAAGCGCATTTGGTTACAACCCACCTACTCCATCCCCTGCAAATGTTAGTGCGTGTATTTTCCAGCCAACAAATATTTTATCTCCTGCCAAGAGGCTTCTAAAGCGAGGATCAAAGGCAGTGGGATGAAAGGCAGGGCACAGAGGGGGGCGCTCAGCTTTGCAGCTCCAAAGGTCACTTCACTCAAGGTCAGTGCAAAGGAGGGCATTTCTGCCACCACCCCGGGGCCCGGAGAAAGCTCCAGAAGGAAGCAGCAGCGCTTCAAGTCAGCTCAGGGGGCTTCCTGGTCACCCCAGGCTTGTGTGAGTCAAGAGGTAGCTATTGGTCATGGGCATGGCATGTGCTTTCATGCCAAGTACAGACAGCGTGGTTCTCTGCGCCCTCGGCCCCACTTGCTCAGTGGGCTGCAGTGCCCAGAGCCAGGGGCCGAGCCCAGACCCTAGGGCGGGGTGGGATCCTCACTGAGGCCAGGCCTGCCCGCCTCCGGCAGCAAGTGGCCGCCCTCCCAGTGCCCAGAGCTGAATGAGTCCCAGAAACCACTAGAGCAGCGGTTCTCAACCTGTGGGTCGTGACCCCTTTGGGGGTCGAACAACCCTTTCACAGGGGTCGCCTAAGACCATCGGAAAACACATATATAATTACATATTGTTTTTGTGATTAATCACTATGCTTTAATTATGTTCAATTTGTAACAATGAAATTGGGGGTCACCACAACATGAGGGAATGTATTAAAGGGTCGCGGCATCGGTAAAAGTTGAGAATCACTACACTAGGGGGATGGACACTCCGGGGCAAGTCTCTCTGCCGGGTTGCTTTTCCACAGTGGCCCCGGGGTGATCAGCCCTTTTCTCACCTTCTTAGTGAGGCCTGGCGTGGTGGCCTTGCGCTGGCCTCAGGACAGAGGGCAGCTAGCTCTCTTCTGGCCTCGGGAAACTCACGGTGCAGCGGGCACAAGAGCCAGGCAAGGACGGGGCGCAGCACATCAGTGGCAGGAGGAAGTCCAGGGAGCTGTGGGAGCCCTGTTGCAGGAAAGAGGGCATGCCAGTGAGGGGGGCGTCCTACAGGAGGGGGCGTCCTACAGGAGGGGGGCGTCTTACAGGAGGGGGCATCCTACAGGAGGGGGCGTCCTACAGGAGGGGGGTGTCAGGGTTGGGGGTGAGGATGCAGGTGGAACTATTCTCGGTTGCAGTTAGGCAAGTGCATACACTCTCTGTGCCTTGGTTTCCTCATCTGTGAAATGGGAATAATAGGGAAGCTACTACATAGGTTGTTGTGAGGAACAGTTGAGTCCATTTAAGGAAAATGCCTAGAGCACAGTGCTGGCCTGCAGTGTGTGTGAGTGCAGGTTGCCTGCCTCCTTATCACTGTCACCAGGACATCAGGACCTGGGAAAGGTGTGAGCCTGAACACGAGCATTTCAGAGCTGCTCAAGCCCGCCAGGCCAGGCGCTATCACGCAAGGAAGCTGCAGAGCTAGACGGGTGACTCCTGGAGGTGCTTGGGGTTCGAGGTCAGAGTTTGGACTTGACGCGAGGGCAGTGGCCTGGTTATCACAGTACAAGATCCCTGAGTTCTTGGTGGAAATAATCACGCTCCCTCCCCATAGTCCTCTCTAACCCCATGTCTTCCTGGCTCCGCCCAAACCATCCACACCCTCAGTGGCCACCGCTGTTTCCGAGTCCTTGTTATCATTGAAAAGGAGCTGAAGTCGCTGTCAAGGTACCGACTTTAGTGACAGTGGCCATGACGACCGTGCTTTTTGGGTCGGTGATGTGACTCATCCTGAAAGTGGGCTTTTGACTCCCTGGGAAGATTCTAGACTCCATTTCCAGGCCTGAGGTTACAAGCTGGCAGCCCAGAGGCCTCATTTACTCTGCAGGTGTGTTTGTTTGCCCCAAACAGTGTCATTTTTTAAAAACGAGCCCCCATTTAAAATAGGGAATCTACACTAATAAAAGACAAACATGTAAATTTGACCATACCTTCACTATACCTTAAGCCACACCCACAGGTCAATCAGAGCGACTATATGCAAATAAACCCAATCAAGATGGCGGCCGGCAG
>NW_005871229.1:1465663-1482174 GCF_000147115.1 Myotis lucifugus | reverse complement strand
AGTTCTATATTCACTTGAGAAATTAACAGACCCAGCACCACACCATTATTGTGGACAAAGGCTCCTCCTGCAGCCCAGGCCCTGGGCTGACACCGTGGTGCCTGCCTGGCGCGTGGGGCTGCTGAGCGACTCCAGCCTTAGGTGAGGGAGAGGGGACAGGTGGGGTCGCTCCTGTCCAGGGTGTGGTTGGCAGCCTGCTTCCTGCAGGGGAGGCTGGGTCCGCAGGCGGCTCCTCCAGAGCCCCCTTCCTGCTCACTTGTGTCCAGTAGGGCTGATTAGAGACCCCAGGTGCCCCGTGGGGAGCAAGGGTGATGGGGTGAGGTGGAGGGAGATGCTTAACTTTGGCAGGGACACTGGCAGAGGACAAGGTTTGTCACACGAGTCCGATCAGACTGCATCCCTGTCCAATCAGAAGGTCAATCACTCAATCTCAATCTCTTTTTCTCTCTCTCTCTTTCCTCCCCCCCCCCCAAAAACAACCTCAAGATCGCGAAGCCGGCCCCGAAAGTCTCACCGCCACCGCCACCACCACAGGCTCTCGCGATCCCAGAGCTCGGAGTCCCGGTCCTCCAGCTGCGAGAGCAGGTAGCCCGTCGCCCCAAAGGGCCCCTCACCCAGCCGCTGCCCAGAGCCCAGTTTCTGTTACATCAGCTTTGCCTCCCATGCCACTGTCCCAGCAGAGGGATGCCCCCTTCCCCACTCCCCACCCCCGGCACTGTCATCACTTCCCTGGAGAGTCGCTGCCTGCACTCCAGGGACCACCATCACCACTAACCAACACACATGCCTCCTTGGTACCTGTGACCACACTGGGGAGCGCAGGCTCTCCCACTCTCAGCTACAGGGGCTCCTCCACCACCTTAGGCAATAGGTGCTTGGTGATCCCCATTGTAGAGATGAGGACACTGAGGCTCAGAGAGGTTAGGAACTTGCTCCTCACTTAGCGACTGAGTGACAGACGAAGATTGAACTGGGGCGTCTGGCTCTGGACTTTGCGCTCCCGCTAAGGGTTGCTCTAAGCACAGAGATGTTAAGCAACCTATGAAAGGTCACACAGCACAAAGTGCCTCGTTCTGAGGCCCTTCCTGTGCTGACGCGCTGCTGCCCCGGCCTGAGGAGAACAGAAGAAGGAGTGGCTTTGTGGGTGCCAGTGATTGAAACTGCTGACGTGCAGTGGGAACACCAAGGCCACCTGAGCACCAGGCCAGCTTCCGGATGCCGGCGACCACTTTATTTTTTCTTAAATGCTTCTCCCACATGGCTACGTGTTCACGTCACCGGGGAGGTCTTTAAATCTCACTGTCCTGGTCCCGCTGCATCCCAGTCCGCTCAGAAGCTCTGGAGCAAGGAGGAGGGGAAATGCCTCTCCAAGCCCATGGGGTCTGGCACTGAGCTACCCTTTCACGTACCTTTTCTCTCTCAATCATCCCAAGGAGGCCGCGGGCTAGCCCAGGCCTTCTTCACTTTGGCTGCCCTTTGCCATCACCTTGGAAGTTTTTTAAAATACCAGTGCCTGGATCCCACCCTGCATACGGTGAGATTCAGTTCGGATGAGGGCGGGGCGAGGAGGGAGAATTTTCCGTTTCCCTGGGCGAGTGAGCGAGGTGCCGAGCGTGAGGAACCTAAACGAGGGCCCTTTCTGAGTCAGAGGTGCCTCTGGGTGGGACGCCGGGCAGGGTAGCCAGACCTCGGCCTGACAGGCTTGCAGGAGGCAGCTTTGTCACTTTTGTCAGCTACATTTTCCCCAAGCGTTTTGGGTGTCAGTAAGATGCCTGTTTCACAGATGGCGAAGTCACATACACAAAGACACACAGAAATCTGCGGTTATATTTATAGACAAACATGAAAACACAGACGGACAGGCCCAGACACACACACAGTCACCTCCAGGCACGGCACACAGATACCTCTCAGATGTGCGAAGGACACTAAACTGAATCAGGGTAGGGACCTTTCCTGTCTTCATAGCTGAACCCGGCCCCTAAAACGGTGCCAGGTGCGTAAATAAACATTTGTTAAATGAACAAGTGAGGCAATGAGAGAATGAATGAATGGGCAGGTGGGTGGGTGGGTGGATGGATGCGCGTGGAGTTTATACAAACACACACTCTAGTCCTCAGATCCTATGGGACCCTCAGCCTCCTCTCTGCCAAGCTCCCCTTGGACAGACCCTCAGGTCTCTCTCCCTGACCCCAGGCACCGCGGCCGGTCCCCCGAGGAAGGGCGGAAGTCTCGCCACAGGCACTCCCGCCGCTGCTCCAAGACCCTCGGCAAGGCCAGCCCCCAGGCCCGGTCCAGCCACCCGCCTAGCCAGCCCCTCCAGATGCTCAGCCTCCTGTCGGCCAGGGGTGTAGTAAGTATTCTGCACGGCTCCTCGGCCAGTCTTGGCCATGACACCTGGGGGGGTGCGGGGGGGACAAGTTGAGGGCAGTGTATACCACACGTTAATTCAGTTCCGGGCAGCTACCCCCCTGGTTTCAGACCTCGTTGTAGATCAACCCAATGCTCGTTCGCCAGCCTTTGGCAGCACTCGGCTTGGGGACTGGGGCTGGGCTGGGTGGTAGACAAATGGAAATCCCCGGGGATGTTGAAACATACATAGTGACAGTCTCCAGAGTGACATCTCCGGGAACGCAGGTGTGAGGCACTGGGGGAGCCTCCTGGGGGAGGAAGGGACAGGAAGCACCCCAGCTGATCAATGAAGTCCACGTCTCTGACGCAGCCAGACCCCGGCGTTGACTGCCGCCGGGACGTGGCTTCACTGTGTGAACACAGCCCTGCATGCATGGCCCTGCATCCTCTCGCGGTCTGCAGAGGTCTGGGGGCGGGGGGAAGGGCGGGGCGGGGCGGGCATAGCTCCTCTCCCTAGTCCCTTCCACAGCTGGGACCAAAAAAAAAGGCAAAACGGCTCCGAGAGGTTGAGGTCTGGGTACAGACCACAGAGCAGAGCAAGTGGTCCTGGGCCACACGCCCTCCTCCAACTGTGACTCCAGGCGGCCGACCCACGAAGCCCCTGGGCAAGGGGGTGGAGATGAGGTGGACACGGGTCCCAGCGTTGCCACTTCCTGGCTGTGCCGCTTTGGGAAGGTCACTTAGCCTCATTGAAACTCAGTTTTCTCATCGGTAAACATTTCCAGAGGGGTGGTTGGGGATATACAAAACATAAAGTATATGACGGCCTGTTGTAGATGCTAAGGACAGACAGACCCCGAGGGAGTCTGCAGGTGTGACTGCCGGTAGGAGGGACCCCTCTGTCTGGCCATGAGCAAACGGGTGATTTCAGGCTGCTGCTCCCTTAGGAAGGATGCGGAGGAAGACGGGGAAAGAGGTGCTTGCTGGGAGGTCAGGGAAGAGAAGGTGATGACAAGCCTCGTTGGGTCTGATTGACACACTGGTTGGCTCCGTCGTGCATTCTAGACCCTCCGTTACCAGCCAAGGCGCCCTGAACCACCGAGGTTCAACCTGCCCAATTCCCCCCGTTGCTGGAACCGCCACACCTCCCAGCCTCCCCGAGACGTGCCTGTGTGCTGGGTGCTGGCACCTGCAGCCTGCCCGCCCCGAGTGCCTCTGAGGCCCCTGTGTGCAGAGGTTTGGAGTCCGGTTCCAGGCTTGGCTCGACAATTCCTTTTATCCCTCCCAGCCTCGGCTTCCTCACCTGCAAAATGAGGAGATGGTCTCCCCGGGGGAATTGGTGCAAAGGTGGAGATACGTTTAAAATCCAAGCAGTAAGAATGCTTCTGAGTCAGTGAAGCCACCCAGTCTCCCCGGCCATGGCATTTGTGGCAACCCATTCGGTGGCCCCCAGGACCCTCATGAAAAAGTGCCCCTGGGAGCAGCTGGCTGTGTCGTCACCTGCCTGGGACGGGTTCCTGACAGCGCAGGTCTGTCCGGAAGTCGGGGGGAGAGTGGTCCCCCCACAGCCGCTGTGGGACAAGATCGCTGTCGGCTCTTGGAGCCGTGATGTCCCCGTGGGCCCAGCCTTCTCAGAAGAGCTGCAAGCTCATCCCTGGGTAGAAGGCAGGGACCTTGAGAGCTCGCCCGACAACTCCCGATTCCAGGAAGAGAAAGCCGCACAGAAGGCCAGTGACCTCCACGCGCCATGGCAAGTGGGAGCTGTTGGCGCACACGGTCACGAGGTGTGGTCCAAGGCTGGCTCCACACTCAGCATCGGTACTGCAGCCTTTGGAGCCACAGTTTCCTCATCTGTTAAAAAATGAAGACAAGGCTCTTCTTCAGAAGCCTTGTTGTTAGGACAAAAGCAAAGCAACGAGGTGAACCAAAAGCAAAGCAAAGCTCCCAGTGCGTGGCACAGGGCAGACCCAGCTGTGTTAGCGGGTGTCATGACAACAGCGTCCCGGTGCCGGCTCTGCCCCTCCCACTGGGCACCTTCAGCAGGTCCCATGAACTGGCTGTGCCTCTGTTTCCTCTAAATCTGCAAACTCAGATACTAATGTGACCTCCCTCCTCACAGGCCCGTGTGCGGGTTCAGTGAGCCCGTGCAAGTAAACATCTTAGGCTGCAGCAGGCAATGCACATGCTGTTCTGGTCGATGCTAATGATGTAGCAGGGGAAGCAGGAGTGGTAGCAGCCATGGTGGTGATAGTGACACAGGGTAGTGTGGTTCTGGCCGACTAGACAGCGGACGAGGGGGACTTAGAGCCAGGCCCTGCTCCCCACTGCCTTCAGTTTCCTTTCGCCCTGGAGGGCGGCTGCAGCCCGTGTGGCTGGGCCCACCCCCTCGTGGTTGCCTGACTTGTGGGCACATCGGATGCCCCCCAGTTCTGGCCCTGAGTGCCCTCCAGGCCAGACCCTCTCTCCTCTTCTCTTCTGCAAAGGCAGAGATGAGACAAGGTGCCAGGTGGGACCAGAGGTTTTCCAAGTCCTGGCCCCACATTTTTCCTGAGCTCCCTGTTAAAGAGAACAGCACGCCACTGTCATTGATCACCCGTTCAGTCATCCATTCCCATCGACCAGTTACCCACTGAGCATCTATGAAGGGTCAGCTCTGACCTTGTCTGGGGATCCAGTGGGTGAGGAGCAGTCTGTGCCTCGTGGGCGGCGGCAGACGGGTAGACACTGTGTAGGACAATCCACAGCAGTGAGTGCAGGGATGCTGAGGCGGCTCGAAGGCGAGCGGCTGGCACAGGACTCGGGGGTTATTTAGGGCAGAGAAGGCTAACTAACTGGGAAGCCAAAGGTGAGCGGGAGTGAGCCGAAGGAAGCAGGAAGTGAAGGCCGGAGTCGGGGATGGAGACAGAATTCCAGGACAGGAGGTGGGGGTCTCCTGTGCCACGGTTCCTGCCCCACTCCATTGCAGGCATTTCATATGCACAGCTCTTTGAAAAATCAAGGGTGGTGTATCACATCAAGGGGCATATTTGCATATATGAATATGCAAATCCGGGGTCCTGTCTCATTGCAATCCTACTTGGTGAGCTAAAGATAACCTGAAGCCCTCTTGCTGGGCCTGAGCTCAAATCCAAATGGAGGCTCCCAAGGAAACAATTCAGGGACCCTTCACAGCCTCATTCACGCTCCTGATCTCCACTCGACCATCTCGTCCAGGCCTTAGAGAGACAGAGACATGAATAGAACCCTCCCCTTGAACTCCAGAGCTCACAGGCTAGTAGTCAACAGAATGCTGCGACACAGTGAGATAAGTGTTGCAATTAGGGCGAGACCGAGTCGGTGAGCACCTCCTCGATTGTTAAAATATTCAAATACTTGCACACCGGTTGCTAAATAGACCCTGTCATCACCATCTCCACCCCCCACTGCCACCTGCCCTCTCCCCCACCCCCACTCAACAAAGCCATCTCCTTTCTCCTCTGGTGCTTTCTGGACCCCTTACAGTCCAGCAACAAAGAGTTATACTGGACAGCCCTTCAGTACCAAGGCCAGCGACCTGTGGAAGGAGTATCCACACCCAACCAATTATCGTTGAATATTTTTAACATCACCTCTAAGGGTGATGGAAGCAGATACAATGGGTAGTAGGACCACAGAAGAAGGACCAGACAGTATTGTCTTGGTGTCTGAGAGGGCTTTATAAATAAAGGGACATTTGAGCTGGGCTTTGAAGGATGAGTAGGAGTTCACCAAATTGAGATGGATGATGACAGAGGGAGGGGGACACTATGTGCCAGGCCCTGTCACATATTTTACACAGTTTTTCCCCACTTGATCCACAGAATAGTTTTTTGAGGATACAATTATTATCACTATTTTTCAGATGGAAAAACTGAGGCTCAGAGAGGTGAAATGACTTGGGCAGGTAGCCCAATTGGGAGGAAGGGGAGCTGGTATGAATCATCGCTTGTGCCGCAGAAGCTTACTCTGAGAGCCAGAGCATGGAATGAATGGCAGGTTGGCGGCCCCAAGGTTTGGCGACACCCTGTTTACAAAATAGGAAGCATATCGCCATGTAACTGGGAGGGAGTCAGGACAGGGCTGATCGAGACGGAAGCTGGACCCAGGAGCAGGGCAGGCTCTGTTTCTCCTCCTCCAGAATCTAGCTGGGGCTAACGGTCGCCACAAACTCGTTGCCAATAAAAATCTGCCCAGATGCCCCAAAAAAAACAAGAAGGAAAAAAGCAGAACTTGGGGTCCATAAAAGAGGGTCTCATGACATCTGTCTACAAGAAGAGGCAATGGAGGGCAGTGATGAAGACTTTGAGGCAGATCTGGATACTCGAAAGGTCTTGACCTTGTCTCCCTGTGAGACCCTGGTAACAGCAATAACTAATGCGCCAGGTGCTAGGCTGAATTCTGTGCATGTGTCATCTGATTTATTTCTCCTAGTAGCCCTTCAAGGGCTTCCACTAATACCCCCTTTTACAATGAGGAAACTATAGCCTAGAAAAACCTAGGAAGAGGCAACTTCTCAATGGAGAAGCTAAGATTCTCACCCAGAACGCCCACCTCAGAGACCGTGTGTGTAGCTGCCCGGCCTCCCTCCTGTAATTTCACTTCGTTGGGCCTCTGTGTCCTTGTCTGTACCTTGGGCTGATCGGGCAGTCGTGCAGATGGACTGAGATAGACTCTTCATTCATTTGAAGACATGCACAAAGCACCTACTGTGTGCCAGGCACTGGTGAGCAGGCAAGGCTCCTGCCTCCTGCAGCTGCAGTTCTGTGTGGAAACAGCCCAGTGCTTGGGTGACACCCCCAGTGCAGTGTCACTCGGGCTGTTGTTTGTTGTCAGAGTGGCTTCATTAGACTTACTCCAAATAGACCCAGACGTGATGTTTTGGAGTATCTCTCACTTTGCAAGGTTTAATCACAGCCAAGCTCTCTGGTGACCTGCAGAGCAACCCTCGGAGAAGGGCGGGAAGGCATTCTGCTTCCTATTTTGTAAACAGGGAAACTGAGGCCAAGGGGCAGCACGTGGGGGGCCCTGGCCTTTGGAGCCCTGGCCCAGGCTCCTGCAGATTCTGCAAAAGCCCCCGGGCTCTCCCTGGACAGGAACGTTCCATGCCCAGCGCATTCCCTGCGGTTTAGAGGAGAGGGACCAGCGTGCAGAAGGGCAGCCTGAGGCTTGAGGGGTTGTGAGACCCGTGGGTTGTGTGTGTTTTTAGTGGAAAGTGGCATCTCCCACCAGAAAAGGTCAGCCGGGCATGGCCTCAGGAGAAAGGATGCGCCTTTAAATGAATGCAGCTCCTTCCACTGCCTGGGGTCCTCTTGGTTGTTGGGGCTGGTGAAAACCCATCCAACTGGATCCGTGCTGAGAGGGCTGAGAACCGGGGGGCTGGGGCCAGCAAGCGGGCCTTCAGCGAAATTAGAAGCTGGAGCCGCCCATACTCATCTGGAGGGAAAGACAGGAGGAGGCCAGACCACTCCCTGGGCCCAAGGTCAAATGCGGTGCACAGCCCCACAATGGCTCCAGCCCCCTGGCCTCTGTCACCTCCCCTCAGTCCCCAGCAGGTCTCCCTCTCCTTCTCCAGCCCCTGCTCCCCTCCAGTGAACTCCCAACAGGTCAATGAATCCATTCTTTTCCTGTCTTCCTAATTAGTTTGCAAAGGAAGATGAACAACAGCAAGCAAAATAAACTGAATGTCTGTGCAACAAAAGGATTTTTTAAAAAGAAACAACCAGCCCCTCTAGCTAAAAGCTCTGCCAGCAGCTCTCGGTTCACTTGAGAGTTTCCAGCCCCCGTTTGCAGGGAAGGGAAAGAAATTTATAGCCGTCTCTCTCCACGGGGCCCTTCGGAGCTCAGCAAATGGACTTGTTCAGCTTAATTGGAATTCTCTTCCTGATTGTATTTTTGTAACCTATTAGGCTATGCTGCCTCTTGATCTCGGAATTCGGCTGAAATTAAATTTTAAAGTGTAAGTGAGAGGTTGTCTTTTTCCCCCGTTCTTGATTAAATAATGATTTGAGACAAAAACAATAAATAACAGTGCCGGCTTCCCTGGAGGCTGAGCGAGACTCCCAGTGAAACGCCGCAGCCGGAGTTCGTGGTGAGGGGACTTAATTACTTATTAGAAAAACTCAAGTGTTAACGCCGAGTGTGTTGGGAAAGGAGATGAGGCAGGCTGATGAGCGCGGGGGAGGACGGGAGCTTCAGCCGAGGAGCTGCAGGAGAGGGGCTGCTTGCTCGCTCCCATGGCCAGGAGCTTGTCCCTTAAAAATCAAATCTGAGGTCGGCAGTCCTTCCCATCGATAAGGCTTATGCTCTGGTCTCCTAGTTCGTTTCATTGACAAAGCCCGGGAGGGGTGAAAGGTCGAGATGGGGGAGCGGGAGCGATCCACTGTAGCTCTGGAAGGTGAGACGGGCCACACAGCACACAGGTGTCCCTGTTGCTTTAAGAGTGAGGGGGTAACAACACTTAGAACAGAGGGGCACAGACTCTGGTGTCTCAGGGGCCTTGTGGGGGGCCTTGTGGGGCTTGGGGCCGGAGAGCTCAGGCCCCGACAAGGCCGCCGCCGTGACTCTCACGCTGATACTGCAGGAATGTGCACCCAGCATTGCAAGATCTTATTTCTTCAACACGAACCGGAACGGGGTTGTTAGGTGAAAGCACCCCATTCTACAGTGTTGTCAGTTAGTCAGCAGTGGAAGAGCCGCATGTGGCTCTCGAGCTGCAGTTTGCCAACCACTGGGTTAGTGTATATTGGTGGTTGCGCATACGAAGGGGCGTATCCAAAACAAAGCATCTCTGTCCCCCCGGGGGTTCATGGTCAACTTCCAGCTGCCAGGCGATGTCTCTGTCCGTCCAAGGCCGCCTTGCGTGGCCATGAGGCCGTCCGGACAAATGCGAGAAGTGAGAGCTCGGGCGCGGGCTTCAGCCCGAGTGGGAGTGGCGGGATGGGGAGTCAACGCGCAGCCCCGCCCAGGCTGAGCCGGGCCCTGGCGTCAGTTCTGCCCCGGCTCCTGTCCTCCGGCGCCCACTGTGGCAGCTGGTTTGATACATCTTCTACTGGGTCCCCCTCTCCCTCATCTCATCCCCCCATGTCCCTACGGCCACGCCCTCTGGGACACACTACCAGCACTCGAATTCCCGGCTCCATTTCCCGGAGAACCCATAGTAAGGCCGGTGCTGTTCACCTGGTGGTTAAGCAGATCTTACCGGGGCTGAAGGTTCAAGTCAAGACCGAAGGGTGGGCCTTTGTGAAGACATGAAAGGAAGGGCAAGGCCGAGGTGGAGGAAGGAGTCAGAGGGGACCAAAGAGGACAGCCCTGGTCTGAGGAGCTCCCCATCTTAAATGGGTCCCTGGCTCCCTGCAGACACTGTTACTGGGCAGCAGGTCTAGGTGGCTCCTAGCAAGTATCTTGAGCACCGTTTTGCAGCCAAGCCGGGAAGAAAGGGGCAGGCAGCAGCTGCGGGCCTAGCGGAGAAAGTCCCAGTGGATGGAGAAGAGCTCAGAGATGAATTTTGAGAGGCTGTTACGTAAAGGAGGAGACAGGGTGGAGCCGGGCAGCTGCCCTGGTGTCAGGGTGGTACGGGCCTGTTTGCATCTTCCATGCTGGAGTGGGCGCCCGGCTCAGAAGGAGACCCCGAGACGGGAGGGCAGAGGCCAGGGACGGAGTCGAGACTTGGTCATGTGCGTCCTTGTAGCTGTCACCCCCCCCCCCCCCACACACACACACACACACACACACGCATTCCCTCTGGCTCCCTTCAGTTGTGTCTCCTCTTTGTGTGGGTGAATGGCAAGCTCTGGAAAAGGTAGAGTCAGGCTGCGAGGCCATTAAACTAACCAGACGTCTCTAATGAATGTATTAAAACGTCCTGTCCCCTGGAAATATCGATGAGCCATCAAGACGTGTAAAGACAGAACCAAATAGATTTCAGCGGAAAGAAGCAGGGATGCATGTCCTCCCTCCCCCCACCCACCCCAGGTAAATACTCCAACCCAAGCAGGTCAAATAGAGTGAGAAGGATTGTATGTTCGGAACCTGCCAGGGATGTGACGTGACCCTGCTGTGCCCTGGGCCGTGGGGTGAACCCCCTCCCCCCACTGACCAGGCCGGTTGTGAATCCCGACCTGGGGCACCGCAGCCAGAGGGCAGGGCTGTAAAGGACGCGGTCATGCGTGTCACAGAATAAGATTCATCCCGAGCAGCGGGACTTGTAAACAGGCCGCAGGGGTTGGTATTTTTAGGCACCAGGTGGGGGTCATGTCAACCCCGTGGGGTCATGGCAGTAGCACCGTTCTCTCTGTTTTCTGGTGACAATGGGAAGCACGATGCCATGTAGAATTCTTGGTTCTAAACTCGCAAGTTCCGTGTGGATATTGGCTGTGGTCAGGTAGAGACGCCCCGAAAGTGTCCCCCTGAGCGCAGGGTGTGGGGTGGAGAAGAAAAGGTCCCCTTCTCCCGCCACCAGCCCTAAGGGGCCTCCCACTCGCCAAATCTTTGCCGGCGGGGACCCACAATGCACTAGGGCCAATCATGTGAAATGAGCAGCCAAGGCTTTGCGCACAGACAAGGGGAGGGTCCAGCTCTGCCAGGTTCTGGGGAGAGAAAGGCCCAGCCTGGCTGCGCCCAGCGAGCAGGCCAGGGATCACGGGAATCGCTGTTCTCTCGGCCCCTTAACTGGAGCCTGGTTCCCTCCAAGGAGGGCTTGCCTGGTTCACCGGTGACATCCCGGCCACCAGACACCCACCACCTCTGAGGAGTCTTGGAGCCCATCCCTGGTCCACGCCCCAGCTGAGCGCTCGGCCCCAGCGCCGGGCCCGGGGCACTTCCTGACTCCTGACCGGCCGTGGAAATACACCTCTCCTTCCCCACTCCCGTGACAGCCATGTTGCCAAGAGGAAGACAAAACAGAACTAGAAACTCCGCCTAAGCAACTTATTTTGAGGTCCCTTCTCCAGGGCACAGCTAGCCGGGACCCAAGCAGGGACAGCAGCCGCCATGCTGGGTAGACCATGGCCACGCTGGGCCATCCCTTGGCTGTGCCCAAAGCCTCCTGGGAGAATCCACAAGGAAGCCCTGCCCCCCAGGCCCGGAGCTGACATGCTGAGCTGTCAGAGGCACCTCGGCGACTCTCCCAGTTGCGTGTTTCTGTGTCTCACCCTCAGGCCAACTGCTGAGAAGGCAGGAATGTTCCTAAGAAAGCCCGCAATGCGTGAGATAAAGTGGGGGCAGGCAGGCTGTGATGGTGAGGCCCACAGAGTATGTGTGTGGGGTCCGGGAAGCGTCTGCATGTCTATAAGTCAAGCCAGCGCACTTCAGTGAAATGCGTGCTCCTGCCTTGGCAAGCCTGTCTTCACAAGCATCTCCGATCTAAGTCGGGGATCTCAGGCCCTTCAGGGCGCCGGGCAGGGCGTGGCAGGGTGGGAAACCTGCCCAGGGCCTGGCCCTCCCTTCTCGACCGCCGCCTCCACCAGGCGGCACCTGGATGGGCCTCCCACACCTGCACGCTGACACCTCAGCCTGAACCTCCAAGGCCTGTCCAGAGAGGCCCCTGGAGCTGGGAGTGTGCACACCTTCGAGAACAGGTAGATCCAGGGATGAGCCACAGAGACCCTGGGGGCTCGGGCCATTTAAACAGGATCCTGGGGTCTCAGGTGCTGGGAGAGTCGTTCCCAAGGCGCCCTCTTGATCCCATGGGGATGGTTATCCTTGGAGGAGGCCCAGGCAGGGGTTCCTCTTGCCGCAGCTAAAACGCCTGCACTGTTGGCGGGGACCAGAGCCAAACCCGGTGTCATCCCAGGTGAGACACCCAGAACTGAGAGAAAAGCGTCCGCTGCACTTCTAACACACCGCCGCCTTCCCACGGGCGGCTCTCCATCACCCCTCACTCCTCCGTCTGTCTTAGGTGAACCCCTCCTCGTTCCCAGTCACCCCAAAGCCAAATCTCCAAGCCCCTCCCCAAGCCCCTTGTTGCAAGCAGACCCTCCCTGTGTGGCCTCATCCTGGCACCCAGACAGATGCAGCCTCTGGCCCCGCACATGTCAGCGAGCTTTCTCGGTCCAGCTTGGGCACTAAGGGACTGACGTGAGGTAGCGCTGGCAGCTTGAGGTCCCCTACAGAGGAAGCGAACAGCTCTGCCGCCTCCCCTGTCCAGAACACGGAGAAACCAAAACGCGAAGTTCAGGGCCAAGTGTGAGGGTGTGCAGAAAGGTGTGTGTGTTTTCTTGTCATTTGCGACTCTAATGATGGACTCACGTTGCCCGCTCTTCCCTTTCTCTTACACCTTACCCACCTACTAAAGGAGGAGCTCTTGCTTGGTAAGTGGATGAAATCCGCAAAGACATGAGAGCATTTATTAGACGCCACTGAGAGCCTTAGCTCCTGCTCCGGGGGAAGGACGCACACAGATGCCGTAGAGCTTTTTGTTTGTTTTCAGTCAGACTATTTGACTTCCTCCCCCCACCCCCTTTCTTTTCCCCTTTAATTGAAAACTACTAAAATGTCATTTTGTGACCTTGACTTTACATATATCTTTTTAAAAGCTCATCTTTATTTCATTTCTTTTCCCCATGTGATATTTGTTTAAGGATCTATTCAGGCAACTTTTTATTTAAAAGAAAAAATAGTCCAAATCATTGAGAATTTGGTTGAAGTTTAAAACTTTGGCTTTATCTTTTTTATTTTTTTCAGTTCCAAGATAATTTTTTTTTCAGGCCCACAGTCCCATTTCTTTCCCCTCCCCCTTCCTTTATTTTATTATTGTTTTAGATTAAGGGTGTATCCACCCCCCCTTTCTATTAAGTTGCCTCTTTGGTTTGTGTTAATTCATTAGAAATTAAATTTTGTATAATTTCCTTTTTCTTTTGTTTAATCTGGATCGCATGCTTTTTCTCTGCATGACACCTCAATCTTCCAGTTATCCTAGCAGGGGGTAAATATCTCCTTTCTGTGGTATTCTCTCAGGAAGTTGTGCTTTTGTTTTTTGGCGTCTCTTCTTTCCTCTCTCCTCTCGTTACAGTGCATCATGACGGTAAACATTTCTAGGTTGTCTAGACGCAGCCGCGGCCGATGCTCAGCGCCTCCAACGGGTGTTTTTGCTTTCAGATCACTGGCTCAGGGTCTGCTGCTGACCTCTTTACCAAAACAGCCAGCCCGCTCGCCACCCCCCGCGGACGCTCCCAGGAGTACGACTCAGGCAACGACACCTCCTCGCCGCCCTCCACGCAGATCAGCTCCAGCAGGTCGCGGGGGCAGGAGAAGGAGAGTCCGGGTGGGGAACGCAGCCAGGGCCGGGACCTCACCAGCGGCAACACCTCTGATTCAGGGAACTCCTTCACCACCTCCTCGCCCCAGAACAAGGGGCCGGCTCCGGACAACCTCTCCCCCACCAGCAGGGGCAGAGAGCCAAGGTCAGTCCCCTGGGCGGGAGGAGGGGGCCGCCTTAGCTCCGCATCGCAGTCTCGCACCCTTGCCCTGCACCTCCCACTGGGCTCCCACCCAGGAGTCTTTTATTTGCAAGAGGAAAAAAGTCAACTTGAACTGGCATAGTTTCTAACAAATCCTACTTTTTAAAAATGATTTTTGAAATATTCAGCTTCAGGTACAGCTGGATCCAGGGGCTCAAAAATATATCCTTGGGAATCTGTCTTTCCCATTACATCTCTCAGCTCTGCTTCCCTCTGTTGCTTCATCCTCGAGCAGCCTTCCCAAGGCACTGGCAGATGTCCATCCAGCTAACATTCCATCCGTGTAGCCAGCCACTGGCAGGGAAATGCCTTCCCCCCAAACTTCATCAGAGCACAGGGCAGGTGCTCATCGGCTCTGCTTGGCCAGCTTGGGCCACTTGGACCAACCACTCTGGCCTGGGGGAGGCTGAATTCTTGTCTAGAATAAGTCGCTGTCATTCAAAAGTAGACGACAATATTTACCCAAATGTACTGAAAATTTTGTCCACACAAAAACCTGCAATTAATGTTTGTATAACAGCTTTATTCTTAATTGCGAAAACCTGGAAGTAACAAGATGTCCTTTAGTAGATAAAAGGAGAAATAATCTGTGGAATATTATTCAGACCCAAAAAGAAAAGAGGGGAGAGAGGGGGTGCCAGGCGGTGGGAATGCTCCAAGGCCGGACACAAGGGAGGGGACAGGGACATTCCAGGAGGAACACACAGTCCCCTAGGCCCAGAGTCCAGAGAGGAGAGCCGAGCCTGAAGGCTGAACCTACTGCTGTTGTTGGAACTTGACCCTTGGTCGAAGCCGAGTGCGCAGGTCCTGACCGAGCCCAGCCTGGCCCTAGGCAGTGAGAACAGAGCAGTCGCTGTCCTCGGTGGCTCTGAACAAGCTTCTGTACCCTTTGGGTCTCAGTTCTCCCAGGTGCAGAACGGCTACACGATGGTTTCCAAACTTAATCCAGCTTCTTGATTTTTACCCTCCCTTTGTACTACTCTCACTTCAGTAAACTCACGCTTCATGTGAGGACACTTATGGTACCACCTTAAAGAGAACATCATATCACTTGTCCTAAATAGAAGGCACCCATAAAAGCACATGGTGACACGGTGTGTTTATTTCTAGTTGGTCACAGTGGCCTGCTCCTCTCTGGGAGCCTGCAGCCTGGAGAGGTGGTGAAACCCAGCAGCACCCACACACCTTCCCACTAATGGAATCTAAGGGCCGGGCAAGACTGGGCAGGGAGTAGATCTCCCAGCACGTGATGTGATGTTATTGACCACCGTGCCCCTGCCCAGTGGCCCAAAATATTGTGAAGTGTCCCCTTGGGATGTGTCCCACTCTGCCTCTACTCCAACCTCGGTGGCCTGGGGTCACTTCCCGGAGGCAGGATGGGAAGAGGAGGGAGGGGGTGCCGGGAGCACCACAGCTGAGGCAGAGGCGGGAGGCGAGTACCAGCTCGGGCCCCAGGCCAGAGGCAGGCGGTACTGACGATGCTCTCCCTCCCACAGGGGACTGCAGTCGCCGGTGAAGAAGTCCAGTGCAGTCCCGCCCACGGCCCAGAGCTCCCCCAGGAGACGGTGCTCCCGCAGCTCCTCCCATGCCAGCACCCGGTCCTCCAGCCACTCCTCCCGGTCCCCCAGCCCCAGGGCCTCCCCCAGGTACCCCCGGAGCCGGTCCGCCTCCTCTGGGAAAAGGTGAGTGTGCCTGGCCTGGCTCTGCAGCATTTCCCCTGAGGGAGCTGATGAGGTACCAGGGACTGAGCCGTCCTTGGGCCCGTGGGCAGAGGCGTCAGGCAGACGTGAGTTGAATGCCATTATCCAGTACTAGCTGCTGGCTTTGGGCCTCCGTTCAGTTCTCTGGACATCAGTTTCCTCATGTGCAAAATGAAAATAATAACAATACTTACCCTGAAGGATTGTTCCAAGAACTACAAGGCACTTAGAGCAAAACTTGGAACATCCTATCTAATAAAAGAGAAACATGGTAATTAGCCGTATGGCCGCTACCCTTCCCATTGGCTAATCAGGGTGATATGCAAATTAACTGCCAGCCAAGATGGCGGCCGGCAGCCAGGCAGCTTGAAGTGAACAGGGAGGCTTCCTTGCTTCAGTGACGGAGGAAGCCAAGCTTCCCCGCCTGCACTGCTGGCCTCTGAGCTTGCAGTTTGAAACATTGTAACAAATATAGAAGCTAAACCAAACCCCAGAAACCTCCTTTCAGTCAGCCAGGCTTCAGCCAGCAAGACCGCAACATTGTTTCGAATACAGAAGGTAAACAAAGGCCAGAAACCTGCTTTCAGCAGCCGAGCCTCAGAGAGAAAGCCGGCTCTCAGCTCCAGTGACAGGCATAGAAGGTAAATAAATGCCAGAATAAAAAAAAAAAAAAGGAGAGGTTTGGAGCTTCAGTCACCCGCCAGCCTGAAAACAGCCCTCAGCCCCTCACCCAGACTGGCCAGGCACCCCAGTGGGGACCCCCACCCTGAAGCAACAAGATGGCGGCTAATTTGCATACTGAAGGCAGGCGGTAGCAGGCAAGGCTGTCTGCGGTCTGGGACCCGGATCTGTGATCCTGCCAGGCGGGGGGCAGTGCTTGAGGCTGTCCACGGTCTGGGACCTGGATCCATGTCCTCGCGGGTGGGGCGGCAGTGCTTGAGGCTGTCCGCAGTCCCAGGACCCAGATCTGTGACCCTGCCAGACG
>NW_005871229.1:1457041-1464286 GCF_000147115.1 Myotis lucifugus | reverse complement strand
GAGTGGATCCTGGCCATGCCACTTCCCAGGGGAATGGGGACGTTCTCACCCAGGAAATCTGGGAGGAAATCGGTCCCGGGAGTATCATGAGCTGCAGTGAAAGGAGACAAAGATGTGGATGTGCCTTGTGAATGCAAATGCAGAGCACTAGGCCCCGCTGCGCCCTCCCTATGGACTGGCTGGTCCGGTGCCGAGTTTTCTGTGACAGCTGCGATCTTAGAGGAGAGAAGCCCGAGGTCTGAGTGGACGCACTTTCTCAGGCCTTGAAAGCTGGGCGAATGCCTGAGTGCTGCCCTCAGACTGGCTTCAGGGCTTTTCCTACTGACCCTGCAAGGATCAGTCCAGAGACCACAGGTCAGGGGTGCCCCCTCATGGCCTGGAGAAGGAAAAAGAACTTGTGCCAAAGGAGGGAACTCCTGCACCCACTGCCATGTCTGGAGCAGTGGTTCTCAACCTTCCCAATGCCGCGACCCTTTAATACAGTTCATGTTGTGGTGACCCCCAACCATAAAATTATTTTCGTTGCTACTTCATAACTGTAATTTTGCTACTGTTATGAATCGTCATGTAAATATCTGATATGCAGGATGTATTTTCAGGGGTCTCGACTCACAGGTTGAGAACCGCTGGAGAGGAAGGCTGACGCCATGAGAGTGGCGTTTCCGAAGACTCGGGTTTCCTTGGTCAACCCCAAATAGTCCATCCGATGAACTCATCAGTGTTTCCCAAACCAGTCACCCCCACCTCTGCCTTGTCTGCTAAGTGTCCGAGTGTTTACTTAATTTTCTCTAAATAGACTTGCCCTTTCTTCAGAGGGCCATACATTCCTTTAAAAAGGAAACTGAGACACTACAGTAAATGGAAAATTGTCCTTCCCTGCCGTAAATAGAAGGTTCTAGTCAAAGTACAAATAACCAAACTAGGATTCAAGTTCAATGTAGACCCCGTGGCCAGCTGGAGGCTCTGGGCCCCGGGCCTGGTGTGTTAAACAGTGAAATGACCACTTTTTAGGACTTGTCAGCATGAGGTCTGTCTCCCTGGCGCTCGGAACTGCCAGGGAAGAATCCGGTCACAAGGGGCTGGGGACGGAAGGGCCCGGGTCTCTCTCCCCTGGGACAGGCTCAGGCTGGGGTGGAGGCAGGAGTCTGGCCCTCAGGCTCTCCCTCTGGTCTCCGCAGTGCCCGGAAACGCCCCATCCCCTACTACCGGCCCAGCCCTTCCTCGTCCAGCGGCCTCAGCAGCACCTCCTCCTGGTACAGCGGCAGAAGGCAGCCGCTCCGCCAGCCGCAGCTACTCCCGCAGCCGAAGCCGCAGCCGGACCCGCACGAGCAGCAGCTCCAGTTCCCGCAGCCCCAGCCTGGGCTCCCGCAGCCGCAGCCGCAGCCGCAGCCGCAGCCGCAGCTCCAGCTCGGCAGACAGCGACTCCAGCACGAGGCGCTAAGCGAGGCCCTCTGGGAGCCAGCTGCCTGCGGGCAGGCCCTTGCCTCGGCCAGCCCCCCTCCCCGCCCACCCTGCCTTCTTGGTGACAGACATTGAGGGCTCCTGGACCCTGTCCTTCCTGAGCTCCTGGGAGGAGGCAAAGAGGGGTCGGCCTCTATGTCCAGCTGCGAGGAGCCTCCACCAGCGCCACCCCGGGTTCAACTCAAGCCTGGACCTATGGAGAGAGCACCCTGTTGGCACACACCCCTCAAGGCTTTGCAAGCAGCGGCGGGGCCATGACTCCAGCGTTTGGGCCTGGCCAGGGGAATGCAGAGATGGCTCCACTGACACCTGCTCCCAGGATGCAGGGCGACATCACCCTGCCCTCAAGCCGGCTCCTGGCTCAGGGTTACGGATCCCTCGTGAGGGTGGGCGTGGGGTGGGGGGCAAGAGAAGAGACCAAGGGCACTTCAGCTCCAGGAGAGGGTCAGGCCTTTCATCTCTAAACTGGCCAGAGCAAAGGCTAGAGGCTGTTGAGTCTCTAGAAGAAGGGCTATGTGCGAGCAGGGATCTGGTGTTCAGTTGGGAGGAAGGTCCTCTGCTCCAGGGATGCAGACACAGAGGAAGGGCCTGCGGGTTCTAGTGCCCCCGCAGGTCAGGAGGGGCCCGGCAGGTTCTAGCAGGAGAGGCCACCCTGGCTCACCCACAATGCCTCTGGGCTGTTCGCAGGGACCGGCAACCTTTCGGGAAAGGACACAGCAGATAGGCAGGAAGCAGGGCCACAGCCCCACCAGCTGGCACCAGCTTAATTCCACGGGACCATCTGCCGAACATTCCCCAGTGCCATGGTCAGCTCCCATCCCCCAGCGCCAGCCCGTCGGGCCTTGCCCTCCGGTTGGCGCCTGCCTGCCCCCTCCCCTCCCCCAGACTGCCTCACCCTGGATCCTGCCCAGTGCAGCTGAGTACCCACCTCGGCCTACGCCTCCCCCTTTGCCTCTCAGGAATTTTGCTAGGATGGGGCATAGCAGCTCAAGTTTGGGGGAAAGACCCAAATCCGGAGAGCCTGGGGGTCTGGGGTGCTCCGTGCCCAAGGCTGCCCGTGGCTTCTTAAGTTCCTTGTCAGTGGAGGAAGCCCCACCCCACTCTGCCCTCCGCCCCGTCCCCTGCCCAGGGCTGGGCAGTGGGTAAGCTGATCTCTAACACACAAACACCAGCAGCTGCTTCGTGCACAGAAGGCAGCGGACGGGGTGAGAGAGGATCCTGAAATAAACTCCGGGCAGCCCCTCACCAGCCGACCGGCTCTCCGGAGCCTGGTGGGCAGGTTCCCGTGTGTGGTGGCCACAGCAGTGGGACAGGACACGGGGAGAGCGAGGGACCGCTCTCTGCTGTGGGGAAGCAGGGACCAGCATCCTTTACCCCTCACACTGCAGGGAGAACATTTGGAAGAAAAACGTGTTTTTTCTGAAGCAACAACCCTCCCTCCCCAGTCTTTCCTGTCACCTCAGCCTGAGGGGCCAGAAGCTGCCCTGCGACCCCCCAAGCCCTGCACCCTTCGGGCAGCGCAAGGACCTGGCCTCCCAGGACACCTCTGGCCCAGGCCCGGCCCCCGCCCGCCAAGACCTACGGATGCCAATGCTGTCACCACAGAGGCCAGATGGCAGGTGCCGGGAGGGCATGTACAGCAACTGTAAATAACCCTCTTCCCCACCCGGAGCCCCGCTGGGCGCCACCCCCTTCACGGAGACTGAGGCTCCCGGAGCCACGGCGCCTCCTTAGGAAGAAGCGAGAGGCCCAGGGGACCGCCTGGCCTGGCCGCCAGCAGCCTTTTATTTATTTTACGTATTTATGTTTATTTATTTATTTATGTGATGCGATCTCGCTGCGCCACCATCGGCAGTATTCCCTATTTATTTATTTATATGGAGAGGCTGTGTGTGTATGTGTGGGGGGAGGAAGGGTTTTCTAAAGTATTTCTGTGCATCTCACTCCTTTCCCCTAGTGTCTCTCTGGATGGGATTTGAGAGGCGGAGGGGGGGGGGGGATGTTGGCTTCCGCCCTGAAAGTGAGACCCCTGAGCTCCGAGCCCCAAGGTTCATTCCTCAGCCCCCGCCCCTGCCCACCAAGTCAGTGGCTAAGAAGCTTCTGAGCTGAGGCGCTGGCTTGACAGTGAGTCACAGCTCATGTGGGGGCTGGAGTCTGACGTTGGCTGGAAGGGAACGCCGCAGTCGGAGTCGGGGCCCCTGAAAGTCCTTCAGGCACTGATGGGGGGCGGGTGGTGCCAGGCGTGGTGGCCGCCCAGCCCCCATCGTGCGGACTCGGGCGGCTGCCTGTGCTTGGGAGGCCCTGGAGGTTGGACGCCATGGGGTTCACTAGGAGTGGTAGCTGGGGTGGCCCTTGGAGCTGACGAGGCGCTCAGATCCTGGAAGAGGCCGGGAACGTGCACACCTCGCCTCACCCTGCCCCGGGCACCTGCTGGTGGCAGGATCACTGGGCGTCCCCGCAGCACCCGGCTGGCTTCCTGTGAGTGACCCCACTTCCGACAGGCGTGGCTCATTCCTCCCGTCCTGAGACCGCTCTGTCCTTTCTGCCGAGGTGCCAGTCATCCCGGCAGACACCCCCGCCCCAAGCGAAGGCCGCCTGTGACCTCTTGCTCTCTGTCAGGAGAGAGAACAAAGCTGTTTCTGAAACTGGAGAGGGAGTAAAATGAGCAGCTAGGGGTACCCCCCAAGGTCACCTCAGAACCCATCCTGGGGCCCGGGACCCAGAGGCCCTGCCAGCCTCCTCGGCCCAGCCAGCGGGGGTCTGTGGCTGGAGACGGCTCCCCTCCCAGTCACCGCGCTGGCCTGGGACGGTCGCTGGCCTGGCTCAGCGCTGGGTTTGGTGAGACTTTGCCACAGCCCTGGCGTTGCCCTGGCATTTCCCTGGCGTTTCCCTGGCAATGTGACTCACCTGCCTTCGCCCAGGCGTCCCAAGCGAGGGAGCCCCGGCCTGGGAACGCGGCAGGAGGCTGCGCAGTGCCCCTGGGGCGCCTCTCGCTGGGTGTGCTGCTCCTGTCCTCACACTCCCCGGCGTCCTGCTGCTCTGCTGCTTCCAGGGAATGAGGCGGATGCTGGAACCTCACAGGCAGAGCGGAAAGGGGAGGGAGACGAGGCTTGAGGCCCAACACCTGAAGCCCTGGCCCCTGCCGCGGGGTTCACTGAAGGAGGGCGCCTGGGCGCCCGCGCCCTTTCCGGGGCCAGTTCCCACGTGGAGAAGTGGGGGAGAGTCTGCGAGTCCATCTCCATGTTCACCGAGGCCTGGGCAGTTCTCAAAGGCAGAGCGAGTTCCCGAGACACAGAGAAAAAAGGGACGCAGCCTGGGACACAGGGAGGAGGTTCTGCATCCAAGCGGAGCCTGAGGCAGCGTGTGGGTGTCCTGGGCTGAGAGGGAAAAGCCCCTGGTCAGAGCCGCCCAGGCTCGGGGTCCACCCGGGGCGACTGCATCCTGTGCTGCTCCCCCGTCTCTGAAGGAAAGTTGGTCTTTCAGAAGCAACAGGAAATCAAGATGTTTGAACGACACAGGGCCCGAGAGCCCCATCCCTCATTCACTGGGGCCCGTCTTTCCCAGGGGTTTGCTTGAAGAGGCCAGAATTCAGGGTGCGGCCAAGAGTTCGAACGCATTTTCTCCTCAAGGGCCACTTTTGTCGCTGCTTCTGCCACATTCTCCCCCCGGATATCCAAAGTGGTCTCCTGGCACGTATCTTGCGTTTTTCTTCAGCTGAATATAAAATTTTGTCTCATAAATTTTTTTTTAAAAACCTACAGGTTTCCTTCACACCCGTCCCTCCTACATTGGCCACCTGAGTCTCCCGGGGGTGGGGGGATGCTAAGTGTTTCCAGCAAAGCTTCCTGAACCTCCCCTCCCTCTGCACCAGGGGGCCCAGGCGGCTGCCTCCTCTGCTCCCCTGTCTGTGGCTGTTGTCTTTTGTTTGCTTGTTTGTTTTTCTTTTTTGAGGGTTTTTTTGTTTTTTTAGTGGTGATCGTTTTGCATTCTAAATACCATGATGGGATCCCTTATCAGAACTTGGCTTATTTAATAATTTATTTCCTATTTATCAAGTGGTGTTGGGAGGGGAGAGGAGAGGAAAGGAAAGGAGAAGGACTACCCCGCCCCAGAATGGCTCTATGATATCGGCCCACCTCCCAGCTCCGGGTGCGGCCGCCTGCGTGGGAGCGTGATCACCCAGGTAATGAGAGCGAGAATCGCCGAGCAAATTGGAACTGGCAGCAACGCAGGCTTCAGTCATACAAATTAAGCTCCAATGGAACTGAAACACTGGTTAACTCCGGGAAAACCTCATTTAGATGGAAATTAATTGAGGAATAAAATGCCTGCACACGAACCAACTTCTATGAAAAAGTCACACCTCCTTGGGAGAAAAAAGTGAGAGAAAGAAGATTGTAATCCCTCTTCTCTGGCCAAGAAGAGCTGTGCCTCATCTTTTAACGAGATGAGCCTGTGTGTGTGTCTGGATTGAGCGGAGTGGGTCTCGGGTCTCAGTCCTACTGTCTGTAGAATGGGGTGTGGCCCACGTGTTCTTGGCAGCATGGAGGGAGGGGTTCAGAGCTGTCTGAACCCACGCCCCGCAATCTTTCAGGAGTGCTTTCTGGCCCGGACTGTGCCTGAGGACTTCTGTGCTGTATCGTTTCTCTCCCTATTCTCAGCTGTTTCCTCCAGGAGTCGTGAGCCGAGCACCTAACAGAATCTACCACATCAGCCCAGCGGGCTCGGCGAACCCCAAGGCCATTTCTCCACGTCAGGGCGGGAACGCCCATCGGGAAAACCCCAATCCAGGGACCCACCATCAGCCCAGCTCAGTCCGAGCAGCCAGCCTCTGCCCGGGACACCCAGGTCGGAGGGGAGCAGCTCTGACGTCCTCCCGCCTCCTGGGACCCGGCACCCAGCACCCAGCGGCCACACCTGCTAGCTTCCTGGTTCACAGCTAAGCAGAGCCATCCCGGGGCCTGATTTCCAGCCTGAACGACACACTGGTCTGTCCTAATAAAGGTCCCACAAGCACGGTGTTCGCACCCACAGCCGGTGTCCTCTGTGCGTACTGGGGGGAGGGGGAGGGAGGGAGGGAGGGAGGGGCAGGGGACCACACTGTCACCTTGCTCACTTCTCTAGCCTGCAGAACAAGCCTCGTTTCACGTGCACTCAGTGCACGCCGTGCCTCAGGGGGCCTTGTCCGGGCCTTGGCAAGCCTTGGGTCCATCCTCCCCCACGACCCCAGGAGAGGGTGTGAGGTCCTCCCTCCAACAAAGAGGGAACCAGGGCCCCAAAAACACTTCCCTGCCCCAGGCCAGGAGGCGGTGACAGGCCCAGGCCCACGGGCCGACCCGCTGCTCACCTCTGCTCCCGGCACTGGGCTCGTGCCCCAGGAACCTGTCTCTTCTGTAGACTGTTTCCTCCACAGCCCGAGGGGCAAGAGGACATTCAGGGGAGGGGGCAGCTTTGGGACCCAAAGACCAGACCTAAAGCGCGACCCTGCCGCCACTAGTCGGGTGGCACTGAGCAGGGTGGCCCCCGGGCGACCTGGCTGCTCATCTGTAAACGGGGACAGCGGCACCCCCGCCCTGAGCCTCTGTGGGAACTAAGTGCAATGGTGGCTCAAAAAAAAAAAAAAAAAAGGTGGCCAGTGTGGCTCAGTGGGGTCGAGGGTCAAGGGCATGGACCTAGGTTGCAGGTTTGATCCCGGGCCTGGTCAGGCACTTGCAGGAGCCAACTAATGAATCAATCTCTCTCTCTCCTTTCCTCTCTCTCTCTCTTCTCCCCCCGCCCCTCCTC
>NW_005871229.1:1450278-1456941 GCF_000147115.1 Myotis lucifugus | reverse complement strand
CCTTCCTCCCTCCCTTCCATTCTCTCCAAAACCAATGGAAAATGTGTCCTTGGGTGAGGACTAACAAATGAATACAATGGGGCGCGGCCTGCACTCAGGGACTGGTGTGAGCATGTCACTGTCCCAAGCCAGACGGGCGCCTGCAGGCAGGGCTCGTGCACATGGCCACGGCCGACCAGGAGCGGGGCCGCAGCGTCCTCAGTGCCTGGCCTCAAAGCTGCTGCCCTGGAGAAGGGGCTGAGACACGGGGCGGGAGGCCGGGAGGGAGTGGACAGGGCTAGCCCGGGGGACCTGGGGCCAATCCCAGGCCAGGCAGAAATCTCGCCCTTTCTCAGGGAAACCTGAGTTTTTAGATAAAAATGTCCTGACTTAAAATGTTTGCAACTCATTCCTCCCCCCAAACACTATGTGGGTCAAAAATATGATACACACAAGCACAGAGATAATACATGTCATCTCAGGGGCCAGACAGGAGGCGGGCCTGGGCCCCCCCACCCCCACCGCGGGGCTATGGAGGTGATTTTAACCCCGGAGAACTGCACAGTCTTGTCTACACCTGGGAGGGGTTATCAGCTGGGGGAGAAAGAGCAAACAAACAGGTTCCCACCGTCCCCCCCCACCCCCTCCACCCCCCAACCCCCACTCCCGGCATCCTGCCCCCGGTAAATCTCTCTTGGGGGTGACTGGGATGGGAACCCCTCCCTGGGGCACATCCAGTGCTAACCTCCACTATCACTCCCCCTCCCCGCCCCCACACACAGGGGTAAGCAAAACCCTGTCCTCTTCCGAAGTTTTCTCAGTAAAGAATAGTAATAACAACAATAATAACCTCTTGTGGATCAGTTAGCATGTGCCAAGCCTTTTCCTACCTTAACTTATTGTCATAATGACCCCACCTAGTCCCATTTGACAGAGCAGAACGCTGAGGCTCACAGAGGACCCCCGAGCTGGTGGGTATCTGAGCCCAGGTCTGCGCGCTGCAGGCTTTCTGCTCGGCCCTCCCTCCTGGCGCTGGAGAGCCGGCCTCCGTGAGAGCCCCTGACGCCTTTTTCCAGGAAACGTGGCTGCCAGGAGGCTGCCGGTGACGCCAGCTCCCCTCCCTGAGTCCGCAGGAGGACTCCAGCTTTCTATTTCCTGCCCTGGCTCCCAGTTACGGGAATCCGTGTGTGTGTTCCTCCAGCGACTGTCCTGAACAGGTGCCCACCCCCTCCCAGCTCCACGCCCTGGCTGCCAGGGAGAGGGTCAGCTTTCGGAGAGGCATCTCCTTCACCCAGTCGGGCAGCTGCCCAGGGATGGAGCACCAGGGGCACACATAGCCCTTCACTGGGCGAAGGGATCAGACCAGCAGGCGTGGGAGGAGGATGAGCGAGGCAAGAGCCAAGACTCCCGCCTGCTCGTTTCGAGACCTGAGCAAATCTAGCCCTTTCCGGGACCCGGTTCCGCCACCTGCTACCAGAGGTTGGCTAAGGCCACGGTCCTCAGCCCCGCAGACATCAGAGCCCCTGTGACTCTCCAAAGCCGCCGGAGGAACACCTGCTGTGGGGGGAGCCAGGGCGTTCTGAAGGGGTTCCCGGGCCTGTTAACACGAAGCCGGGATGGAGAACTGCATTCCATGGCACCTGGAATGTCACCTGCCTCCAGTCTGCTGTCCTACGCGCTACAAGCTGTCGTCACGGTGATTTACAGCCACAACAGCGCCCTAGAAAACTGATGTCTGGGCTGATGCTGGGGAAGTGAGGAGAGCGGCCCAGGCCAGGGAAGGGGCTCAGGAAAGAGGAGGGGATAGAGGCATCCCTGGCAGGGGCACGTGTGGGCGCGCGAGGGACCAGGGACCAGAGGACCACCTTCCACCCGCCTGTGGGCTCTTCAGCCCGCGCATTCCTCCCCTGGGCTCATCACTATGGTAATTGGAGTGTGTGTTTGTTCACTGCCCGCCTCCAAGAGGACCAGCCTTGTCTGCCTGTCCACCCCCTCCCCCCCCCCGCCTCCCCCAGCCTCCGCAGGCCCAGCAGGCAGCCACACCTGGCCCTGCAGCCTTTAAATGACTGCAGCAGCCTGGGGTCGCCAGCCGGCCTCCCTTTAAGCCCAGGCATCTCTGAGCTGGCGGGGGTTCACCTGATGGGGGTGCGGTGCCCCCGGAGGGCTGGCCAAGTGGCGACACGTCGCACATCGGGAGCCGAAGACGCTCTCCTGCTCCTCCCTCGGGGACTGTGTCCCCCTGGGAGTGAGAGAAGGCAGCGAGGCAGGCAGACTGCAGGCAGACGTGAGCACCTGCTTCCCGTCCAGCACCATGGGCAGCTCTGGGGTTTATGTCCTGAAATTAGAGAATAAAGTGATTTTTTAATTAATGTTTTTATCTTCCAATTACACTTGACATTCAATAACATATTAGCCTCAGGTGTACAGCACGGGGGTTAGGCATTTGTACAGCTTAGGACGTGACCCCCCACTAGCTCCAGTCCCCACCTGGCACCACACACGGTTATTACAGTAACGACTGTCTGCTCCCTGCGCTTCACCCCCAGGACTGTGCTGTAACTACCAGCTGTGCTCAGTCCCCTCACCTCTTCCACCCAGTCCCCAGCCCCCTCCCTCTGGCAGCCAGCAGTCTGTTCTCTGTCTATGAGTTTGTTTCTGTTTGGTTTATTCATTTATTTTGTCCTATGGATTCCACATACTAGTACAAGTAAAATCGTATGGTGCTTGTTCTTCTCTTATTTCATTTAACACATTAGCCTCCAGGTCCATCAATAGTGTTACAAATGGTAAGATTTCGTTCTTTTTCATGACCAAGTAATATTCCATTGTATGTCGGGAATCACATGGTGGTTGTTGTTATTTAAGGCCGTGTCTGAGAGTGAGAACTTGGGAGTTAGAAAGACCCAGGTGTCAGCCTCGCTCTGCTACCGCCTAGCTGTGTGTCTATGTGTAAGTAGCTTAGCCTCTCTGAGCTTCAGGTCCCTCATTTTCCAATGAGGATAAGTACCAATCTCATAAGGTTGCCATAGAAATGAGTAGAGCTGTTGCATGCAGAGCACTTAGTCCAGTGCCTGATTGCGTTAATATCATTACTGACACTAAAAAAATAAAAAATAAATTAGGGGGTTTCTGTTGCCCGGGGAAGCTTATGCTACATTTTTGGGATGTTTCCAAGTCACCTGGGCAAAAGGTCAAAGCGCCTGGAACACCAAATTCTCAACAGTCACTCCAGCTGCCGCCCTCCGTACGTCTCTCCTCCACGCAGAAGAATCAGAGCCTCCTAAGCAGTGGGCGAGCCCCACGTGTCCCCACCCCGACACGTCATCCACATTCCACCAGACCTGTTCTGGCACCAGTGCACTGGTGGGAGGCGCGGGGACTGCCGGCGTTCCCACACCCTGAGTCCCGCCCCACCCCTTCTATCACTGTGGCCCGCCGTGCACACAGGGCTCAGGGCAGTTTTCCGTTTTGTCTTTCTTTTTCTTCCATTGCCAATGGGATTTATCAAATCGTTTCTCAAGGTGTAATGCTGGTCCCTGTCACAACCTACTCCGAATCTAAAACCAAAATGAACAACACCTACCATATCGAATACACACACACACAGTTTTTTCCCTCCAGTCTCCCTCACCTCCACCCTATTTCTGGATGAAGTGATCTTAACCTAAGGGAATCCATGACCTCCCACTAAGCTTTTATGTATAAAAATATCAGCATTTTGGTGCAGAACAGTACATATTTCTCATCAGTTTCCCAAAGGAACCAACTTGGAATCGTTCGCAAAATCTGTCCTGACTCTCAGGTTATGGCAGAGATTGTCGCCTCCCCAGAGCCATTGCCCTTTCATCCCTCGTAATAAAACCCATTTTTAACTGGGTCCATAGCCACCCAGAGTACAGATTGCACTTCCCAGCCTCCCTTGCAGCTAGGTGTGGCCATGTGACTAACGCTGGCCAATGAGATGTAGGCAGACATTTGGTGTGGTAGCTTTCAGAAACTTCTATAGCTTTTTGTGCATGTGCTTCTTCCTTCTTCTTCCTTCCTCCCTTCTCGCTGGATGGAATTGGATATGATGGCTGGAACGCAAGTGGCTCTCTGGTCCCTGAGGTGGCTTTGGCAATGGAGCCCACAGAGACAAAGCAGTAAGATGGGAAGGTCTCCGTTTCTAGACTTTGTGGAGTAGGAGCCCCATGTCAGGACCAGACAGTCTCTGGGCTTGGACATGAGGGAGAAAAACTTCTCTCTTGTTTCAGCTGCTGTTATTTTGACTCTGCTGTTCACAGCTAAAGCTCATCTTATATTCAGGGTGAAACAGCCGCAAACAGGATGTCTTGTGTGCTCATAGCTCTCCTTGTTCATCTCTATCGTCCTCTCCAGCTCCCCCCCCCGCCAAACCACAAGCACCCTCTCAGGCTGAACCCACCCAGGAGCCAGCTGCCAATTCCCAGACCCAAAAGCAACACAAAACAGACCGACAGACAAACTTGTTTCCAAAGCAGTTGCCTAGCGTCATGGTCACCAACTGGTGGAACCAGCTCGGCCCAGACCTCAGAGGTGCCTGGGAAAGGGACGTCAAAATGCCACTCGCTCCAGCTCCCCCCGCCCCCCCCAAAGGCCTCAGAGCCACCCCCTGCCTACACGCCTCAGATCAGCCCTGAAATGCCCACACCCCGAGGAGAGGCGCCGCGCCCCGGCCGGGGCTCCTGGCGGAGGAGCAGGGGACTGGCCCTCAGAAGCGGGTGCTGAGAATGCGCTTTTGGAGCCGCACCAGGAAGCACGAGGACAGAGGTGGGAGGACAGCCCCTCGGGACAGTCCAGGCTACACCCTCGTTCCGGGAGGAGCAGAGGCTGGCTTCTCCCCGGGCCACTGGCCAGCGGGCGCTCCACTGGGTAGTGAGGCCGGCGCCCATGCAGAGGGAAGAGGCAGTGGGGCTCCCACGCGCTATGATGTCAAACGCTCTGAACCGGCGGCCACAGGCCTGGCTTCTGCTTCTCACTCAGGGGCCACAGCTAGTTACACGGCTCCTCCCACCCCATGCGCCAGGAAGGTGCTACCCAGCAGGCGCCCGGGACCTGGCTGCGCCCGATGTGCGCCCGGTCCTGTGCCCGGTGTCGCTGACCCGGCCACAGTCAGACGCAAGTCCCTGCCCTCAGCCCTCATGGCCCGACGTTCGGAGGGAGGAGGCAGAAAGCAAACACGACAGAGGGTAGCTTATGATGACGTAGGGGCAAGTGCCGCAGAAGACAAGGCAGTCAGCTGAGGAGAGACTGGGCCTCAGGGCCAGCGGGTGGGGGGTCTCTGAGGATGTGGAATTCCCGTGGAGTCAGGATGGAGGGGGAGACAGCCTGGAGGTGGCGGAGGCCCCGGGCAGCAGGGAACAGATCAGAAAGGTAGCCAGCAGCCTTCGTTTCCTCCATAGACCTGTCAGCACCTGAAATGGCTTTAGCTGTTGATTTGACGACTTGTTAATGGACAGACATGAGAGCAGTCGCTTGTCTCGTTCCCTCCCCGCCTCCTCGCTGGCGCCTCGCGGGTGCTTTGCATGTAAGAACGAGTAACTATGAATGAACGCGCGAGTGAGTGAGCGAGCCCAGGCGCGCCCTTGCTGGGCTGCTTCGGAGCCGGTCAGCGAGATCGCACTCCGAGTAGCCTTTTCAGCACGAAGCAGGGTGGACCATGTCCCGCTGCGGCCGAGGGTTGCCGTGAGGATGAAGAGGTGAGGCACATGGAGCATTTAGCAGAGCCTGGCGCGGAGTGGGCCTCAAATCACGGGGCTTTGTTTTGGGTTTGTTCCGAGAATCACACGGCGGCTAGGAGCCCGGCCCTGCACCAGACTGACTGGGTCTGATATCTGCTCTGCTGCTCAGAAGCTGTGTGACCCTGACCCCGTCACTTAACCTCTCTGTGCCTCAATATTATCGTCCTCGAGTGGAGAGAATAAACTGTCTTAGAGCAACTTGGGTGAGGAATACTTAAGTTGACATCTATAAACACAACTGGTGCAAAGCACTAATGCTTGCTATTCTTACTGTTAGGATTGTTATTATAATTTTCTGTAGAGGTGGTCAGAGGAGCTGATCCCCTGGACAGAGCTTTGGAGGCAATAACAGGAGGCTCCTCGGGCTCGGTCAATAGCGTTACCTTCCTAGGACTGTGAGGCACAGGCTTGTTGAGGGCGGGACCGTGCGATTGTTATGTTTTTTGATTTATTAGCCATTTGGTTTTGTTTGGGTGTGCGGCAGAAGCAGAGCACGGGGCCCCACGTTCAGACACAGCTGGGTTCAGAACCCACAAGCGGGTGGCCTTGAACAAGTCACATCATGCCTCGAGCCTCAGTTTCCTCATCTGTAAAATGGGATGATGATAATAGGAACCTCTGAGGGGGGGGAGGGGGGACTGATGTGAAGATTAAATAAAAACATGCTTGGAAAGCACTTCGCTTGGGGTCTGGCACCTTCTCAGCGCTCGCTCGGGAGATGTTAGTGAATAACCCAGAGCTGTCACTGTGTGTGGGGTCTCTCACGTGTGTGCACAGGGTTGCTAACACATCTTACTCGGCCAAGATACACTGAGCTCCGCAAGGCACCAGGCACCCTTCCAGGCACGGGGGGGGGGGGGGAGGGGGGGCGGGGAGCACTGCAAAAAGGGACACCCATGTGGGCCCCCCGATGGGCGGAGAACTG
>NW_005871229.1:1435393-1450173 GCF_000147115.1 Myotis lucifugus | reverse complement strand
CAAACCCTTGGAATTGCAGCTAAAACATGGGGCAGAAACGTCCTGCAGAAACCCTTGCCTTTAAGGGAGTCACAGAGGCCCTCCAGCCCCTCCCACCATGGCTGCCCCGCAGGTGCAGGCCGAGGAGCTGGGGAGGGAGGGAGGGAGGGCATGGGGTTTCTTTCTGCGTGAAAAGCAAAGGCACAGAGTCAGGCGAGGACAAGCCTGTGTCTGTCTGTCTGCCTGGCACCACCTGTGCGGCTGCGGGCTTCTCCCCGGGCCCCTGCAGGCTTCTCCCCGGGCCCGTGTCCAGGATGCTAGTGATGCCACCCTCGCCCTGGCTGGTCTGTTTGAGGGTTCACTGGGGTCCTTCCGTGTGGAAGCTCCAAGAAGATGGCAGCCTAAAGCACCCCGTCCCTGGGCCTGGGGCCTAGCACCCCCACACCCTCCAAGGGCCTCCTTCCCAGGAGAACCAGCCTGGACGCTCCCTCCTCCCTGGCCTGGCCCTGTGTTCTCACCCACTGGGCCTGTGTTCTCACCCCCGGGAACTTGGTGTCATTCTTCCTTGGGGGGCAGCTGACTTCCTCCCGAGGTGGCTGGGTCAGCAGGACAAGCAGCTGCCTCCCTGCTCAGCTTCCCCGAGCAGAAGGCTGGCCTGACCCCAAAATGCAGCAAGTGTCCACTGGGGGGCGGGACAGCAGGCCCGTGGGAGGGTCACCGCACAGGACCCGGGTAGCAGAGTCCATTCTGGCTGCTCCCGTGGCTCCCAAGTCCCACTGGCTCAGGCTCCAACCCTCAGCCCGCTGTGTGGCCCAGGGTAGGTGGCTTTACCTCTCTGAGCCACGAGAATTCAATGCAGTCACAAGTAAAAGAGCTGAGCCCAGGGCCTGGTACACAGTCAGTGCTCAGTACGTGGAAGTGGTGACCATGATTATAAGAGGCGCAGAGCAGAGGGCTCAAGAGCGACACTGCCCAGGTTCGAATCCCAGCTCTGCCACTTAACAGAGACTGTATACATGGGCAAGTCACGTCCTCTCGCTGTACCTCCGTTTCCTCATCTGTAAAATGGGGTAATGACAGTCCCTTCCTTGTAGGGCCACGGGACGATTAGATGAATACACGTAAATTGAAAGTGCTTAGAATAGAACCTGCCACATGGAAAGTGCCAGATAGATGCCAGTGATGCCTACATCTGTTTGCTGGCTGCACGCCCTCTCCTCCCACCCCAGGGCCTCGATGCTGCAGGCACTCTCCGATGAGAAGGTGGATGAGGCCCCGAGGCTGTCCCCACCTCCTCCCAGGCTCTGCGGGGCCTTGGAGGGCGGCCTGCCGAGGAAGGAGAGGAGGGGCTTCGAAATAATTCCACCTGCAGACTCGCCCACGGACACACAGCCCGACAGACACACCACCCACTCAAACCCACAGCAAACCCACAGCAAACCACGGGACCCAGCCGCTCCCCCTTCCTACCTACCCGGAGCCATCATCCGGCCCCGGCCCAGGCCCTAGGCCAGGCAGCGCCCTCTGAGCCATGCAGTCACGCCTCGATCCTGGCTCCACACCCACCAGCCGCCTGGCCCCGCAGTAATTACAGAGAGCGCGAGGCTCATGCCCAGCTGTGACGTCCGCCCGAAGCTTCCAGCTAGGAGATCTCCCCCGCAGGAGCAGAGACTCAGGCGCTGTGATGTGGAGTAGGGGCTCAGGACGAGGCTTCAGTCTCCCTCTCGGATAGAGGGGCGAAGTGGGGTGGGGTCCGCTCAGCAGGCATCAGAGATTCAGGAACAACCCAGACCCCCGCCCGGGCCCTGCCGCCCCATAGCTGTGTGCAGGGGCCTGACCCTGCGCCCGTTTCCTCGCCTGCCAAGTGGGTGGTGGTGACACCCCTGCTGTTGTGAGGCTGCAGGTGCTCGCCGCGCGGTGGGCACGCAGGCGGTAAGGGATGGTGAGTGCTGGTACCTCCATGTTCTTATTTTTAGCAACTGCCTCATGCGGGCACCGCTTCACATCACAAGGATTTCTCAGCCAGTGACTCACTGAATTCCTTCGCACCCCCACCCCACCCACGGGCCAGGGGGCCGAGCCCCAGAAGCTCACAGAGGGAACGCAGGCCTCAGATGGCCCACCTGTCGGGGGCAGATCAAAGACAGGGGCCCTCCCATCAAAGGGGGGTTTGTAGTCATTCTCCAAGCCCACGGGGGTGGGAGTGGGCGGGGGGCAGGGAATTGGAGAACAGGTCCTCTCTGCGCTTCGCATGTCAGACCAGACCCCCTGCTGGAATCGCACCTGTTGAGAAGTTTCACTATTAACATCAGCATAACAACGTGGAGGCCACCACTGTCACCCCGTCCTCCTCCGGCAGCTTCCTTTCGCCCGGCACAGGGAGCTGCGGGTGAGAACTCAACGCTGAAAAGACGGCCGCCCAGCGCGGGAGGTGATGTGCCAGTTTCATCCTCCGACCATCCTCTGACCTGGGGGACCAGCGAACCCCCTTTCTGAGGAGGAAGCTGCCGGAGGAGGACGTGCTGACAGTGGTGGCCTCCACGTTGTTATGATGATGTGAATAATGAAACTTCTCAACAGGTGTGATTCCCAGGCAGGGGGTCGGGTCTGACATGTGAAGCGCAGAGAGGACCTGTTCTCCTATTCCCCACCCCCCCGCCCCGCCCCCGGGGGCTTGGAGAATGACTACAAACCCCCTCAGGACACACCGCGAGCAGGCGGCTCTGAGGTCCACTTTACAGGTGGGAAAGGGGCAGTTCAGGCGCTTGGGAGTAAGTGAGAGCCCTGGCCAGCGCTGGGGGCAAGCGCTGAGCGCTTGGAGGCGGCTGCAACCCGGGGCCATCGGCCTTCAAATCCATGGCTCCCAGGTCCCTGGTCCCCTTCTGCAGTCCCCGGGGGCGGCAGGATCAGCAGGCGGGGGTGGGGGGGCTGGGGGGGAGTATTTGCAGAGGGTGACCTGAGCCTTCAGCCAGCAGAGGGTTATTAATAGCCGCGCCTAAGTGCTGGCTCTGAGGGCGGCTCCGGGGGAGGGCGGGGAGGGCGGCGGGCGGGGCCGGGCGGAGAGCCTGTCCCAGAGGCGGCTGCAGGGGCCCTCCCAGCCCCCTCGGAGCCAGCTGGGCCTGAGGATCTGCAGGGCTAGTTCATCACCTCGGAATACTCGCGTGACGGGAGGGACCTGGGCAGTGCCCGCCTCCAGCCGCAGCCGCTATAAATAAAAGGCTCCCAGCCCAGAAGCCAGGAGAAGTTTCTAGGCCTGCGTCCCAGGGTTTATTAAGCTCCTGGCTCCACTTTAGACCTTGGCGGCTCTGGCTTCGAGCCTGGACAGCCTGGGAGGACAGCGGCTGGCGGATCGCGGGTGAGGCGGTGTGGACAGGGCTCTCTGGGATTCTGCAGGACCAGCCCGGGTGGCCTGTGGCGGCCGGAGAGACTTCGGGGGTTGGGACCCCAGCCTGGTGCCTGCCTCCACCCTCCGCAGCGGATGGTCCAGCAGCTTTTGAAGCTGAAGAATTAGCTGGAAGGCTAGCCCACCACATCACCTTGCTGTGTGACCTTGGGCAGGTGGCTCCCTCTCTCTGAGCCTCCATTTGTGCTCCAGCTCAGCATCCGCCATGGCTGATGGTCAGATGCCCTTCTCCTGCCACTACCCAAGCCGCCTGCGCCGGGACCCCTTCCGAGACTCGCCCCTCTCCTCGCGCCTGCTGGACGATGGCTTTGGCATGGACCCCTTCCCCGACGACTTGACTGCCCCCTGGCCCGACTGGGCGCTGCCTCGACTCTCCTCGGCCTGGCCAGGATCCCTGAGGCCGGGCACGGTGCCGCGGGTGCCGACTGCCACAGGCAGGTTTGGGGTACCCGCGGATGGCAGGAGCCCCCCGCCCTTCCCTGGAGAGCCCTGGAAAGTGTGTGTCAACGTGCACAGCTTCAAGCCAGAGGAGCTGATGGTAAAGACCAAGGACAGATACGTGGAGGTGTCTGGTGAGTGGGGATCAGGAGGGGGAGAGAGAAGAGGGTGGGGTGGGGGCTGCAGGTTGGAACAGCCCAGAGGACTTCTCTGGAGGGGCAGCTGTGAGGGCTGAGGCAGGCGACCTCAGGGCTCAGGGAATGTGGGCCCCAAAAGTTACCCTTAGGGAGAACTCCCCCTCCCTGGCCACCAAGGAAAGCGCAGCCCTGACCAGCGGGCCGGGGCCTTGGGGGCGCCGGCCTATCCATCAGAGCCGGCAGGGGGGTGGGAACCGGCCGGATATGGTGGCGGAGAATTGCAGAGGAAGAAGTGACACAGACACAGAAGGAATCGAAGGGCCCCAGATCACATCACAGCCTTGAAGGCGTGTTTCATGTGGAGGGTTAGCAACCAGCCTGGCTTCAAGGGCAACACTCTCTGGTCCCAGATAAGAACTGAGGCTGAATGGCTATTTTAAGGAGACGAATGGGTAACCTTGACCAGCTTCCTAGCTGCCAGACCCACCTGAGCACTTCACCTACAGCTGCTCAGTTAATGCGGCCAGAGGGCAGGGGTCCCGTGGGCTCCCCTTCTTACAGAGGAGGAAGGGGAGGCCCAGGGGGGCTCAGGGAACCCCCCGCCCCAGGCCACCAGGGGTTCCGATCCAGGCTGCCTGGGAATGGGAGGCCAGAAGCGAATCGGCCATCTAGGCACCTACTAGGGACGAAGGGCTGGGCTAAACCTCTTCTGTTCCTTCTCCCCAACACGCGCCCCCCCCCCCCCCCGCCCCAGCCCTGAGAGCAGAGGCCTCCAGGCCCCCTCGGCTGAGCTGGGACCCAGGCGGGATGCGTCCAAGGTCACGCTGTGAGTCAGCAGCAGGAGGAGTCTGGGCCTGCCCGCACCCCAGGAGAGGGGAGCAGCTTTCTGTCGCTTCCCAGCAATTAAAGCTCCACTAAAAGGAGCAGGTTCCCAGCAGGCTCTGCTGCCAGAAAAATCAATAAAAGCATCGCAAACATGGGCGGGCGGGACGAGCCCTGGCAGGAAGGCGTCCGGGGGGGAGTTTCAAAGCCTGGCAGGTCAGAATGATAAACATCGGCGGTCTGGCAGGCGCGGCGGGCCAGGCGTCAGGCTGGGGCCACGTGCTGACGGAGGGGGTCGGCCAGGGCTCTGGGCGGCCTTGGCCGGGACGGGACGCTGGGCTCGAGTTCTGAAACAGGCTCCCCCCCTGACCAGCAGGTTGTACAGACTTAGCTGCTCTCGGCTTTGTTTCCTAATCTGGAAATTGGGGTTCAAAGGGCTACAAGGGCAGAAGGATGATTGTATTTAATGAGCTGATGCGTGAAACGTGTGGACATATAGCGCCTGAAACTGTTACTGAAGTGGATGTTGATAAAATGCCAGCCACCCAGGGAGGCCCTGAGAAATCATAAATGGCAGATGGCCTCTGAGACCTGGGTTCCAAGCCTGGCTGTGCTGGTCACGCTCTATGGATGTGGGCAAGGAAGTCTTTTTACCGCTCTGAGTCTCCGCTTCCTCATCTGCAGAATAGGGATCATAATATCTGTCCCATAAGGCTGCAGGGGAGACCAAATATATGCAGACCATATGTAAGACCTGCAGAGTGTCTGTAAAATGGAGCTAGTGAGGGCGCCTGCCTGGTGCCCTGGAGATGGGCATTATTATGGCCACTCTCTGTCTTTGTTTTAATTAAGGTTCCTGAGTTTTCCACCCCAGGTTGGAGGGTCCTGTGGCCCTTCCAGGAGACCTCTGCCCAGCCTCTCCGTCCTCTTTTCTAGGCGCTTCTTAACAAACGGGATCGGGCAGCTCCAAGCCGACATCCCAGCTAAGTCACTCACTGATCCAGAGGCTTTGAATGCGTCTCGGAGCCTCAGGTTCCACATCTGTAAAATGGGGTCGTTGGGGAACACAAACAAGACAAAGGCAGACAAAGCCTTTTTAGGCTGTAAAATTCTCACAGGCGTGCACTTAGCCACCTTAGCTCGACAGAACCCCGATCCCCCGAGAGGACACACTGAGTCTCTCCCCAAAGCAGTTTGAAAGATCCGACCAATAGCAGAGGCTCCATCTAAAACGCAACTTTCAAGGGAGGTCAGACATGAAACCAGTCTCCCCTCCCGCATCGCATAGTGACAAACCTATTCCCCACGCACTCTGTGCTAAATACCTACACAGGTTGGCTTGCTGCTTCCTCACGTGGACTTCTAAGTAAACATGGGCAGGTTTGTTATACCCATTTTACAGATGAGGACACTGAGGCCCAGAGAGAGGCATTCACCTGAGATCACCCACTTCTCCATGGCAGTGTCTGAAATTCAAAGTCAGGCCGACCTAGCCAGTTTCCAGTTCTGATTGTGTGGCCCCGGGCAAATCCTCCCTGCCACCTCCGACCCTCAGGGTGACCATGGGCCTGTGCAGGGGGACTGGGTCAGTAATTGCCCAACAGTGTTCTTTCAGCTGCCACTAGGCGTCTGAGCACTGGGTGGAGGAGGGGGTCCAGAATTCTAGAAGGTGCTGGTTGGAACAACATGGTAACCGTCGTCTCGCTGTGGGCTTCGCAGAGCGCTGAGTCTGCTAATGTGGTTTATGAATCTCGGAGAGACGGCCTTGTCTTATCTGACACCTGTGAGTGTCCAGTTCCAGGGAAGTGTTTGGATGATGCTGGACTAGAAGATTCCCATCATGCCTCACACACTCTCACCCCCGCCCGGCCGCCACCAGCCAAGAACCATTCCCTTCCTGGGCCACTGGGCCAGGCTCTGGCCAGGGGAGGGACTGGAAAGTCCCCAAGACCATATGCCCGGCCCTTCTCCTTAAGCCCAGGGCCCCCCTCCCTGGTAACAGCCGGCTCTCTAGCTGGGCCAGTGGCTTTCCCCGAGGGCTGATGCCCACATTTCTCCGAGGCTCCCAGAGGCCTCTCAGCTTCCCTGACTTCAGATGAGTTCTCTTTTTCCTTCTTTAACCACAATAATTACTTTTTTGTTTACAAAAATGAAATTATTCCCATGTAGAAAATAAACAGGAAAGCAAAATAAGAATGAAACACTACTCATCATCCTTCAACTGACCCTACTAGATATTCAAATGCTATGCAAATTAAGCTTTAAGACTCCACTCTTTCCAACACCTTCTTTCAACCAGATGAACACTACCCCAGGCCCCCCCTTATGGAAATCAGAGACCCTCTCCTCCCTGACCCCAAAACCTTGTTCTCAGAGCCTGGACAGGGAGGGTTAGCTTCTGAGGGGCAATCCTGCCCCAAACATCGAAATAAACCACAAGCGTTTACCTTCACACAGTAATTCTACAACTTACAAAGCGATTCTGTGACTCACTGTCATTCACTCCTCAAAGTAACCCAATAATTAGGATGTTGCTGTCACCCCCATTTTAGAGAACAATACACTGAGGCCCCAAGAAAAGTAGATGTCAGAGCAGGGACTCAAGTCCAAAAACCACACACCTGCCTTTGAACCCCTGCTCCTGCTCTTCCGAGCTGTGTGACCTTGGGCACATCACTTAACCTCTCTGAGCTTCTGTTCCCGAGCCACAAAACTGCAAGAATAAGGCTGGCGTGCAAATGAAAGGAGGTGTTCTAGGCGAGGTGCTCAGAACAGTGGCTGACACCACGCAAGAGCTGTATGAGTTTGCTATTTTACTCTTATCCCCCGCCTCCTCCTTCATTATTCCCAGGACGCAGTGTGCAGAAGAGCTGAGTCAGAGGCACTGGCCTGTCCCCAAGGGAGACAGGCCTCCAGAGGCCCAGGCTCTGGGGAGGGGACCTTTGGCCATGTGCCGGTGCGAGCGCCGGGCAGCTGGTGGTCAGGGACTTGGCAGGTCAGAACGAACGCTCAGAGCATCAGCACATTCACAGAACAGCAGCACTCCCGTTCAACACCATTTCCTCTAAATGTGCCCCTTTCTGCTCAGCTGGGCGATGGAGCAGCACAGACCAAGCTTAGAAATTCTAGAACCCGGAACTCGCCCTAAAGAAGCCCAAGAATATCAGTGCAGCGACATTCTTTCCATGTCAGGAACGGGCCGGTGCCCAAAAGCTGGGGACTGGCTGCATGACCTTATATATCCCCACGGGGAACGCCGGGCAGCCGTTACAAATCGTGTCCAAGAACATCGGCCGTAACACAGAAAATAACTAGAGTGTGATCCCATTTGATAAGCTATATGACGCACAGCTATACCACATAACATTTATGCATTTCTAAGTACAGAAAGAAAAGCCTGGAACATCTACCAAAATGCCAGTGGTTTTCTCAGGGCGATGGGGTTATGGGTGGTTTTATTTGATTTTTTCCATTATTTTCTACACTTTCTAACTTACACGTGCATTATCTTATAATCTAGAAAAAGTAATTAAGAAAGGAGTAATGAATAAAAAAGCAATTAGTAATGTAGTTACCTATAAATGGCCGGTTTTTCAAAATCTGGGGCCACAGAAAAATAATACATCTCACTAGGTTATTCCATCTAGATTCCCGAGCCCCTCAGAGGGTGTCCCTGTGTACAGGAGGGCTCCTGGCCCTGGGCTGTGGCCCCACAAATGAGGGGGGGAATGGCTCTCCTGCCACTAACTCCTTGTTTACAGAGAAATGAGAGACACTCTCTCCATTAAAAAAGTAAGAATGGGAAGGGCGACGAGGCTCAGAATTTGTTATATAAACTGCAAGGTATAGGCAGTTTGGGCCCAGGCCTCCTTGTCATTTCATCTCTTTCCTTCCTAAGGAAGGAAAAGAAAAGAAAACACCCCCCTCCCCTGCACCCTGCAGGAGGGAAGGGCAGTTCCCACCATGGAGCCTCCCCCTTCCATAGGCAGGGCCCCTCTGGGAGTCGGGGGTTGGTAGCAGATTGAAGCATTGCTGCCAGGCGGCTCTCTCAGGACCAGGACCCAGAATATGACTCTGGGAGCTAATTGGAAGGTGGGACGGGCAGAGAGGATCAGACCCAGCACCTGGCTCAGATTCAGAGAGAGCTGGCTCAGAGCCCGGGGCGGGGCCTCAGTTTTGCACGGGTAACCCTGAGCAGCCCATCCTGGGGTGGGGGTAGGGGGGAGGGTCCATGAGCTGTGAAGCCAGCGGCGGCATCCGGGGTGTTGGCCCCAGGGTTCCCCTGGCTGCTGAGGGCGCCGTGCTGTCCAATGAGGGCTTGGAAGATACAGTGCCACACGGGCCCAGGCTCTGATTTCCTAAGACAACATGTAATTGTCTGCCACCTGCAGTCAGGGCCTCCTGTCCTGTCCATTGTCTTGCTTCATCTCCTCAGCAGCCTGGGAGGTGGGCTCAGGTGAGGGGCCCGAGGCTCAGACTGCTGGAGCCTCGAGTCTAGATCAAGCCCCGAGCCACACAATGAGGCGGGGCCAGGGCAGGGTTTGAACCTGAGCCTGGGCTCCCGTCAGTGGAAGCCCAAGGGACTCAGATGCTGACGGAGGATTCCTCCCCCTCCAGGCAATCACGAAGAGAAGCAGCATGAGGGGGGCATTGTGTCCAAGAACTTCACCAAGAAAATCCAGTAAGTAACCCCGTGTGTGTTTCCGGTGGGCGTGGAGGGCGGGAGGGGCCTGGGACCCCAGTTCTGGGGTCTGTACCCTCTTGGGCATCTCTCCCGTGAGGCACCTCACCCCCACCCCGGGGTAGGGAGCTGAACCTTCACCCTAAAGGGGAAAATGTCACAGCAAAGGAATCATGTGAGCAGAAGGCCACCTGCAGAGCCAATGAGTCCAAGCCACACGGAGCTCCCCCACCCCCTGAAACACCTGAGGGAAGAAGAGCCCGTAGGTCCTAACGCTGCATGGACACGCCTGTTTCTGAGGGCATCACGCCACCCGGTGTCCTGCTGGCCCCAGGGTCTCGCCATCCTGGCTGCCGTGAGCCGTTGGTTGCAGCTCAACGTGCAGAGGGCAGGAGAGACCTCACCCTCCCTGGAGGACGGAGAACTTGGGGGAAAGGTCCTTACAGTTAGAAATTAGAACAGCCCCGAGCTGGTCCCTCATCCTAATGCCCTTTCCTCCCGGTAAGAAGGATGGAGGGTGACTCTAGCCCTGCGGCCTCCCCAGCTGAACATCAAAGGAGATGGTGGTCAGGCACCGCACACAGCAGCCCCAGCCAGCGGGCGCCGGCGTTCCTGTCACCCTTGTTGCTATCGATCCTCACTCCGCCCGCCCAGGAAAGACAGCATTAGCCGAATTCCTAGGCTTCTTTTGGATCCTGCAGTCCCGTCCCCCACGTGTCCTGGCCTGACCCCCCTGCGATGCGGGTTCCTGGAAGCCGCGGGCACTTCCCCATAAGGCCATGGCCAACTGTGTCTCTGCTCACTGGCCTGCATGCCAGGCCCCCTCCCCGCGGTCCAGCACCAGACCCAGCGTCGCGGAGGGCAAAGGAGGGGGAGGGCGCTGATGTTTCTGTCAAGAGATTCAAACGAGGTGCCCCCACGGCCACAGACAGAGCTGAGCCGTGACAGGGACGGAGGCAGAAAGAAGGCAGCGGGTTCATCATCTTATAAACATGGCCATTTTCGTGGATTTTGCCATCTCTGGGGCCTCAGGGGAAACAGTTATTGACCAGGTAGAACAGCCTGAGGCGGCCAGAGGCAGGGCTGCTGGTCAGCTGGGGCCCGGCAGCTGAGCGGGCTCCTGTGACAACACTGCACTGGCCACTGCCCTGAGCCCCCCACGTGCCCTCCCAACCAGCCAGCCATCCTTACCTGCCCGGGACCCTCCAGAGCTCCCCACATCCCAGAAACTAAAGGGTCCCCAGGACCCTCCCCCCTCGCCATGGCCTGAATCCTCCACTCTGATTGGTCAATGCCCAGCTGCCTGTGGTTAAATCTCATCTCACCCAGGGGGGTGGGAGTCCAGGCTCCGCTAACTTGAGCTGCTGTCCCCCCGTTTCCCGCGGAGGCACCCCGATGGGGCAGGAGAGGATGTGTGTGAAGCACTTACACAGGGGGTGGACTCGGGGCTCCTCCCGGGAACTGGCCTTATTAAAACCTCCAAACCAGGGCACCTGGTCAGAGACCTAGACTGAGTCTCTTCCCACCGCTGGGCCTCAGCTTCCCCAGGTGGGAAATGAGAGCTTTGTCCCGGACCATCGTGAGGACTCTCTGGGGCTCTGACATTCTGCGGGTCGGTGATACCTGGCTTTGTGCTGAAACATTCACAGCCGTCAGGGTGCCCGCGGCGCGGCCCACGGCTGCGCAGAAGCTAACCCTCAGCAGGCACTCCGGCGCACCAGGCACGGTTCTCAGGTCACCTGCAGAGGCTGGCACTTTCGTTACCCCTTTCCCTATAAGGAAATAGGCTCAGGGGGTGAGAGCACAGGCTCAAGGCCACACAATCAGGAAGAGTCAGAATTTGAATTCAGGGCCCTGGCTGGGTAGCTCAGTGGGTTAGAGCATCGTCCCGCTATGCCAAGGGTTTGATCTCTGGTCAGGGCACATACAAGAAGCACCAATGATGCATGAATAAGTAGACCAACATGTTTCTCTCCCTCTCCCTCCCCCTCTCTCTAAAATCAATACATTAAAAAAAGAGAGAACTTGCCACGCCCATTCTCCGGACCACAGCCACCTCTCCCACTGTGTCCGGTGCCCACTGGGTTGGCATGCGAGCGGTTAAGCAGAGCTGACCCATCCCAGCAGCCAGGGGAGGGCCACACGTCTGCAGCTCGGCTTGGCAGCTGCCCCGTTCCCTCTTTCTCTTCCCTCCTTCCCACAGGCCCCGCTAATGCTCGCGGCTTCCATTTGGCCGGCGTCTCCTGGGTAGACTCGGCGCATGGGGCTACGGGTTTCCCCTCCAGGAAGGGCCCTGCCCATGACCCAGAACGGGCTGACCTCACTTCCGGGTTCTTTCATCAAGACCCGTGACTTTGCTTTTACAACAGGCAGAGCCAGCCCGGGCCAGGAGAGCTCTTGGTGATCAAACCTTCTGTCCTCTCCCCCTCCCCGCCCCACCCATGGTCCCTTTTTTAAAAATCGGGTGCCAGAGAGCTACTGTGAATTCAGAGACCAGGATCCCAACTCCATCCCCACCTGCCGCTCGCCAGCTGTGTGACCTTGGGCAGGTCACCTCCTCTCTGACCTTGACCTCCCACCTGTGAGTCAGGGACAGAAACAACTCGCCCGGTGGGATCAGGGTTAACAACGAAGTGAGAGGATTCGGGTGAAGCACCTGGCACACGGACGCTCAGAGGCCTCCGTTCTTATTCTTCTTATTCATAAAGGCACCCCACAGAGTCGCCACAGGTTCTCCGCATTCCAATGGTTTGTTGAAGAAACTTCGTGGGTCGCTCATTCACTCCGAACGAGCCCCAAATCATAAAAGCAGCTTCAGAACCGGAACCGGATTTGGGTTCAGAGAGCCCGGCGTTGGTGCTCGCTCGCTCACGCACAGAGCCTGTCATTTAATTCCCCAAGTCTCTGTTAAAGGCTCTGTGCCACGGGCATGTCAACTCCCATTCACCATTCGGGGCCCATGTACAGCTCGGACCAGGTCATGCCTACACACGTGTTCAGGAAGCAAAACACTTACCACCTACAGCAAACACCTAGGATGTGCCCCAATCACGGCTCATCCTAAACATACAGAGGACGCTGGCATCTGCATTCGAGCCAGCGGCCAGCCTGACCCACTCTGCCAAGCTGCCCATCCACCATTAATCCCACCGGCGGTGCACGTGGCAGGTGGCCGTGCGCCACCCGCTGCCAGACACACCTTACTGTGCTCTGCGCGGGGAGGGGATGGCGGCCGTTTCGCCAATAGCTGGTGAATCGTGGTGCTAAGTGGAGACTTCAACCTGAATCAGACACGGGGGCCACAGCTCCCTTGTAAGTTACTGTTGAGCAGCATTTACCACTAGCAAAGCATGTTCACATTCTTTGCAAAGAATCCACCCAAATCCGGTCCACGTTTAATACAATGACCTCCATTTTGCAGAAGAGAGAACAGGCTCCGAGTAGCTGAGTGGCCTTCCCAGGACCACAGCTAGACAGGGGCAGAGCCAGGATTCAGACCCGGCATGTACACCCCAAGCCCAAGCTCTTCTCAAAACTATCTTCTTTCAGAACGTGTGGCCTGGATTAAAATAAATGACTAAAACCCTGTGCTCCCCCTAGGCTTCCTGCGGAGGTGGACCCCGCCACGGTGTTCGCCTCGCTCTCCCCGGAGGGCCTGCTGATCATCGAGGCTCCCCAGGTGCCCCCGTACTCGCCATCGGGAGAGAGCGGCTTCAGCAACCAGCTTCCTCAAGACGGCCAGGAGGTCACCTGCTCTTGAGACCCCAGTCTTGGCCCATCCTTGTCACCCCCCCACCCCCAGGGCTTCTCTGATTCCAGGGTACATTAGTCATCACTTCAGCTGAACTCATAGATTTAGTGCAACTAAAATGTTGGGGGTCAGGGTCATTTGACCAGTCCCTAGATAGTGTAGTACTAGGTGTTTGCACCAAGAGGGCGCAATTGGCAAGTCATGCTGGGTGGCGTTAGGCCAACATGCTGGAAGTTTTTCTTTCTTTACTTTTTCTGTCTTGATAAAAATGTCCTACATTCAACAGTTGCACAGCATGCAGAAGGGGACATAGCATTTCACACAGTACCTCACCATGCAACTGATGCCAGGGCTGCTTTTCTCTGGGGACCTCGCATCACCCAGATTCCTATTCTGGGCCCCATGTCCGTGCCTGCCCCCTGGTTGGCTGATGGGGCCCATGAGCTCCCCGCACTGTGTTTCTGCAGCCCTGGCCTATAGCGGTGACAGCAGGGCTTCCTCCCCAAACGGGAATTACCCAACAGTCACAGGAAAACAGCAGTGCCTTCTGCCCTCCGCCCAGCACCTGCCGCACGTTCCCGAGCTCGCAGTCCCCCAGGAGTCTGGAAGCCCCTCGGTTTACCCTCTAGCTAACGTCCCCCTTCCTTGTGTCTGTGTCCTCGTCGGGATTTTTACAGAGGGGGCTGTCTCCAGGCAGCTCCGCCAGGAACCAAGCAAAGGCCAGACAGCCGGCAGGCAGGATAGGGGTACTGTGTATATGGGTGGGACGTGTGTGTCATTGTTATCTGAATTGTGCTGTTCTTTAGGGGAAACATAACAGTAAATAATAATAAAGGAACTGGTGTTCTTAGCCTTGTGTGCTTCCTTTGATTGAGGAACTAGATGCTACATCACTTAGATTTTTAATATCAATTGGGAATGCTCGTGGCTGCAAATACTAACACCCAACACATAGTGGTTTAACGGACATAAGCATCTATTATCTGACTTTACAACAAGTCTAGATAGGCGATTTCACAGTTATTTCTCCAGCTGTTATGCCACCAAAACCCCCAAGTACTTCCCTCTTTTTCCTCTGATGTCTCTGACGAGTCTCCCCTCATGGCTGCAGGGTGGCGGCAGCAGCTCCGAGCATCTCCCCGCCGGGGCATGTGTGGGAAGGGAAGGCAGGGCACAAGGCCTTCTCATCTGCACTCCCTTTTGCCAGTTCCAGATCCTCTTCCAGGGGCTCTCGGGAGACTAGGTTCATCTCATTGACCCAAACTGGGGCGTGTGTTCACCCTGAAGCTATCGCTGGCAGAAGGGAAAGGGGTGGCCACAAGGGGCTCAGGCCAACACTGACTTGTCCTCGGAGGCCGGGAACACTGCTGGGAAGGAGGAGGGGGCACGGCAGATGGGGGGAGAGTCGGCATTCAGGGACTGTCGCAGACCGAGGCTGCCGGCACAGACCACGTTCGGGGTTCAGGAAACCATGTCAAACTGAAGTAAGCGAAGGGGTGCGTATTGGTACGCACGGCCGAGAAGTCCAGGGTGACGTCCCTTCCAGGCTCCCAATGACGTCAGCAGACT
>NW_005871229.1:1385393-1430393 GCF_000147115.1 Myotis lucifugus | reverse complement strand
GTGCTCCAAAGCCCTTGGAGGTGTTTAAACCAGCCAATGGGAACTCCGCTTGCCCTGCTCTCCTTTCCTTCCCACAGAAACCACAATCCAGGCTCTCCTCACACCCCATTCCCTGGGCCTCCTGCAGCCCTGGTGCTCCCGGTGCCCCTTGGCATGGCGAGCCCCCCTCGTGGGATCTGTGAGCGCCACAAGCTATCTTCTTAGCGGCGACCACCTCCTGATCTGTTGTCCTCGCCATAACCGGGAAAAAATAAAGGCCTACACTTTAAAGCAGAGACACCTCCCTCACCACCCCTCCCCCAGCCCCTTTAAGAACCAGCAGCTGCCTTGGGACTAGCGGCCGTTCAGAACAGTCAGGGCCCTCGTCTGTCCCCTCCCTCCTGCTGGGCGTCAGGTGCGGCACTGGGCCCTCGGAACAAGAAATGGTGGGTCGCCGCCCTCACAGGTGCCACGGGGGCCATGGGTAATGAGCGTGGAAGCAAAGAACACAGCAGGAGCCAGGGCGGCACACGTGGCTGGGAGGTCGTGGAGCAGCGGGGCCACTAGGCGTCCGCGTTCTGGTCGCAGCTCTGCGGTGCCCTGCTGTGTGTGACCTCGTCACCTGACCTCTGCCAGCACCTATTTCCTCGTCCACCAAGGTGGGTGCTGGCGATGCAGGGCCGAGGACCGAACACGTGCGTGGGGAGTGCTCAGCCCACGGTGCCAGCGCAGAGCAGGTGGCTCAGCCGGGCCCCACCTGAGGCGGAGCCAGCGGCCCCTGGGGTCCGTACCTGGAGCTGCCTCCCAGTTCTCGGTCTCCACCTGGGGAGAAGCAGCATGGGAACGGGGCACTGAGGGGCCTTTGGTGTCCATTGCCACAGGTCTAGAGGTAACCCTGACCCATGTCTCCATAACCCTCACGGCCAACGCCTGCCCCTGCCCAAGAATGAAGGGCTCTTGTGACTCAGGAGAAACCTGCCAACACGACCTTCGGATCTGAAGCATATATATATCTCCTATATAATAAAAGAGAAACATGCAAATTAACCATCATTCTGTCACTCCACCACACCCACCAGCCAATCAGAGCGACTATGCAAATTAACCCAACAAAGATGGCGGTTAATTTGCATATGCAGGCATGGAGCAACGACTGAAGATGGCGGTAGCCACGGAGCTGGAGCGAGCAGGAGGCTTGGGTTGCTCCTGGCGACGGAGGAAGCCAAGCTTCCCGCCGGCCCTGGACTCCGCTCAAGGGGGAGCTGGAAAAAAAAAGGAGGGAGCAGCGGAGCGGAGAAGCCAAGCCTCGCTGCTGCGGCCAGACCAAAGGCCTGGGTCCTGGGTGCCGGAGGAAAACTGGTGCCGGCAGCCAGGGGAAGGAAGGCCTATTGCGTGAATCTTCGTGCAATGGGCCACTAGTGTGTGTGTGTGTGTATATATATATATATATATATACACACACACACACTAACATATTTTATATGTTTATTGATTTCAGAGCGGAAGGGAGGAGGGAGCGAGAAGATAGAAAACATCAATGATGAGAGAGAATCATTGATCGCTGCCTCCTGCATTCCCCCTACTGGGGATTGAGCCCGCAACTCGGGCATGTGCCCTGACGGGGAATCAAATGGTAACCTCCAGGTTCATAGGTCGACACTCAACCACTGAGCCGCGCTGACTGGGCAGAATCACATATTTTTATGAGAGAGGAGGACGCCTTTAGCCCTCAGCAGTCAGCACAGCTCCTAGGACACAGCAAGCACTCAGAACATCAGCTCTGACCACCACCCTTGTGACTGTTGTTTATCCTGAAACCCGCGGGGAACATGGTGGAGGGAGAGGGCCAGACAAGCGGGCGGCAGACGGCAGCCTTTCCTCCCTGGAGGACTTGGAAATGCCCTGGGCGACGCTGCTTAGCCGGACTCACACCCAGCAGAGGTGCCCAGACACCCAGCCCCAGCACCCCTCACTGGCTCGAGCAGAAGCAGGGGGTGGATGCCTTGCTCGTGCTCTGATTAGAATCCCCAGAGGGTGCTAGCCGGGCTCAGAAGCCACAGGGGAATGGGGCGCAGGGATGGGGCTGCTCAGGAAGAGCCCAGAGGCGGCTTGGCCCCAGCCTGGCTGGGGCGGGAGCAGTTCTGATGGCTTCCAGGAAGAAATGATGTCGAAACCCAGAGGGTATTAGTAATAATGACATTATTAAATATTTATTAGCTGCAAGGCGCTGTCTACGCTCTTCACACCCATTTTCCCATTTAATCTGAAGTCAATCCGAAAGGATCCAGAGATGCGCCCACGTTCCCACAGCTGGGAAGTGGCGGAGTCGCTGAGCCAGCTCCAGATCGGAGCAGACTGGTCCCAGACCCTGTGTGTGCTAACCAGACAGCAGGAGGGGTGGGAGGAGGGATCAGGAGTTCCTGGCAGACAGAATAGCTCATGGGTTCAGTAGATGGAGCTTTAAAAAAAAAACACTTTAATCCTCATTCAGAGCCTCACTTTCTTCATCTGTAAAATGGGAATAATTCATCACCACATTGAGGGTGGCTGGGAAGACGAGCCAAAGTTTGTAAACTAACCGTGACTACTGCTTAGAAACTGTCACCATCCAGCAGCGAGGGCAGACGAAAGGCGAGGACCAGCTGTCTTGGAAACGTTGCCTAGTGACCTGTTATCGGGGGTGATTTCATTTTCCCTCCGCCTGTTGGTGTCCCGTCAGTGCTGCATGACAGACTGGCTTGTCCGGGTTCTGACAGCGGCAGCTTATAAAACCCATAGCCAACAGGATGACAGAGTTCCCTGCCAATAGCCGCCCGGGCACACACACACCCTCACGTCCAAGCCAGCACGGACACGGCTGTCAGGGGACAGAGGAGGACAGACGTGACAGACATTGAGCACCTCTGGGTGTGTCCAAGATTTCACGCTAGATCAGCCCTTCCCAACACGCATTCCATCGAAAGGAAGGGAGTGGGAGGGTCCTGCAGCCAAATGATCTCAGGACGCGCTGGGTCAGACACGGAACACGCTGCTCTGGCCGGCGATGTGCTGGGAACCACCGGAGGAGCGCCCGGAGCAGCCCTGACAGCACAACGGTAGCCTCACGCCGGGCGGCTAGCGCTAAGTGCGTAACGTTTGAGATATTGACACATTCGGGATAGCGAGGAGCAGCTGCTATCGCCGTTTCTCAGGCTCAGGCGTTTAGCAATGGCTCAGCTGGGCTGTGCTGGGTTGGGTGTCCCTTAGGTTCCGTGATGCTGTCGGCCAGAGCTGCTCCCTTTAAGGGCTGGCCGGAGGCTCTGCTTCTGCCCTCGCTCTCGTGACTATTGGCTGGAGGCCTCAGCTCTCACCACGTGGGCCGGCCACGGGGCTGCTGGCGGGTCCTCATGACATGGCAGCCGGCTTCGCCCAGAGCACGCGACCCGAGAGAGAGCACCAGGCAGGGCCCCCTATGTCTTCGGTGATCTAGCCTTGGAAGTGGCACGACATCCTTCTGCGACATGCCATCCTCGCCACGGAGGAACCCAGGGTGGGTCGGAACTCATCCTGAGGCCAGGGAGCTGGGTGTGAGGACTCCCACCCCGACACGCGTGGGCTCGGTCTACCCTAGACTTGGGGAACATTGAACCCCATCAGCAAGCGCTTCAACCCTGTGAGCAAAGTGGCTCAGGGGCCCCAGGGCAGTCCTGCGAAAAGAGTCACAGGTGCAAAACCCTAGAAACAAGACGCTCAGAAGCCAGGAAGGCGCACAGGGACCCGAGGGGCCCACGCAGTGTCAGCTGCCCCTGGAATCGTGGGTCATGGGAAGTGACTCAGTGACGGGATCAGGGGACCAGTGAGGCCGCCCACCCATTCGAGGGAAACACACGCAGCCGTGAACCTTCAGGCCCCCGAAGACCATGTTTTGTCACAGGAACAGCACATGGGAAAGCCGGCCTCACATCGTCAGTCTGTAGGACGCCCGTTTAAAAGAAACCCAAATGTGCATTTAGGTTTTAGTTGCTTTAAGACGTCACTGTTTTTTTCCTTTGTGCATTTTTGGGTGTTTCAACAATTCTGCATGGAGACTGTGTGTGCCTTTAAGAAGAGAGAAGTCAACCTAGTTGTTACATTTAAGAGTAGATGCTCTTGAGGGACACTCGATGGAATATATGACCGGGTGAAAATCGCAGTCCCCGCCAAAACACGGCATCTGTGTGGCTGTGCGGGGCCTGGCTGAGCACACGCACTGGGGCCTGGCTGCCCTGGTTTGAATTCTCCTCTATCGTTTATTAGCTGCCTGACCCTGGACACATTTCCTAACCTCTCTGGGCCTCGGGCTCCTTGGCAGTAACACAGGGGTGATGAAAGAGCCTTGCAGATTTGTGGTGAGGAATAAACAAGCTAAGATGTGTAAAATGCTTAGAGCAATTGCTGGCATATAAAAAGCATGTTGGCACTGAAGACCGACCTTCCCCCACCCGCCCTCATCCCTAATTAGACTGAAAGGCAAAGGTCCTGCTTTGTCCTTCCTCCTCTCCTTAAAGCTCTCCGGTCCCGCCTCCTGTTGCATCCCTTTGGGACCCTGCCAGGCGTAAGTGGGCGCTGATGAATTAACCAGGCTGCCCAATCCTATTCATTCCTGCTCAAGTCTTATCTCCCCGGGATGCCTGCCACCCCGTTTCAGAAGCCCCAGAGAGCCCTGCACAGGCCGGGGGGTGCACACCTGTGGCTTCTACCTGGTGGCGCCCGTGTCCCTTTCCTCTGGTCACAGCCCTCAGTCTCCTCACCACTATGTGCAGTTTCACTGGGAATTCCCATCAGAGGCCCTGTCCTTCCTTCTCCAACGGTGGGCGCCTGGCCCCGCTCAGCCGTCAGGGCCTCTCGCAGGGGCGTGTGAACCTTCCGTGGGACTCAGGACTCAGGATGGGGAGCAGCTGGGGCAGATGCGTCCCAGTGACAGTGCCCTGAAGAGATGCCATCGTCCTCACGCGTGGTCCCAGAGCAGCTCCTTCCCGCCCTCCCTGGGTCCAGTGCTCAGCCTTCCTTCCAATGATGTGAGCTATGCCCATCCGTCCCCTTCCACAGGTTGTGTATTCCTTTCACAAAGTACCCAGACAGACAGACACACACACACACACACACACACACACACACACACACAGAGGGGGCAGGTTCGGCAGCCTCTAAAGTGACATCTGAGTTCTTTTAATTTTTTTTTTTAATTTCAGAGAGGAAGGGAGAGGGAGAGGGAGCTAGAAACATCAATGATTCCCTAGCTGGTTTGGCTCAGTGGATAGGGCGTCGCCCTGTGAATTGAAGGGTCCCAGGTTCAATTTAGGGGGCATGCAGGAGGCAGCCGATCAATGATTCCCTCTCATCATAGATGTTTCTCTTTCTCTCTCCCTTCTTCTCTGAAATCAGTAAAAATATATATTTAAACAAAAAGAAACATCAAACACACACCTTTCCCCAGGAAAACCCAGTCCTGCCCCAGATGTCTCCCTCCCCCTCCCTGTCCAGGCACCGTCATACCCTCAGTGTCCTCTGCTCTCCTGTCTGTCTAGCCATTGTGACTCTCCAACATCCTTCATCTGTTTACCACTCAGCCCCTCCGACAGGCTCAGGAGCTGGTGGTATCCTCCCGATAGAAGGAAGCAGGGAAATCAGAGACGGGAAGCCACTGCCCCAGGTCACACAGGAAGAAGGAGCGAGACTGGGATTTGAACCCAGGTCTGTCTGAGCCCCTCGTCTATACAAGATGCTCCCGGACGCCCTCTGTCCATGGTGCCTGAATTCAGGAGGATCAAGACTTAGGTCGGTCTCTCTGGCTGGTTACTAAGGTCCACCCTGCAAACAGCAACAGTGTTGTCCATGAGCTCATCTGTTCCACTGGGTCCCACCCAGTTCCAAATCTGGGCGCATGACCTCCTGGAACTCATCTCCCAGACAACCAGAGTGATGCAACAAACAGAGGCGGAGCTGCCAACCGGCTGGGCAGCTGGGCAGGGTGGGATTTGCAGCCCAGGATGCGGACGGGGTGAGGGGCCTGCAGACGTCTAGGGCCCCCGCCCAGAACCTCCCCTCTAGGTGGTCAGCACCACGTGCCCCCAATGAGCCCGTCCTGGCAGGGCCGCCGGGCGCTGGAAACACCGTGAGGCTGGAGGGTGGTGACCTGCATGAGCTCCACACATTCACCTCAGCCCGGGCCTGGGGAAGGAGACCCAGGGCCACACATTCACCGCAGCCCGGGCCTGGGGAAGGAGACCCGGGGACACACATTCACTGCGGCCCGGGCCTGGGGAAGGAGGCCCGGGGACACACATTCACCGCGGCCCGGGCCTGGGGAAGGAGACCCAGGGCCACACATTCACTGCGGCCCGGGCCTGGGGAAGGAGGCCCGGGGACACACATTCACTGCGGCCCGGGCCTGGGGAAGGAGACCCAGGGCCACACATTCACCGCGGCCCGGGCCTGGGGAAGGAGACCCGGGCCACGCCCGCCTGTGAGTCACTGCTCTGCCTGCAAAGCATCAGGAAGTCCTGACTCCCAAGTGCACCATCACCGGACCCTCTCGCCGCCTCCTCTGCCTCCTCCTTGATCTGAGCCTTTCCACACTCGTCAATTTCTAATATTATTTTAATTGTGGTGAAATATATTTTAAAAATGTGCCATTTTAACCATTTTTACAGTTAGTGGCATTAATTATAATCACTGTTCTGCAACCATCATCATCATCATCTATTTCCAAAACGAAATTCTAAACATTAAGCACCTCCCTCTCCCAGCACCTGGTAACCTCTCCTCCACTTTCTGTCCCTATGAATTTGCTCCTCTAGATATTTCATGTAACTATAATCATACAACATTTGTCCTTTGTATCTGGCTTCCTGTACTTGACATAATGTCCATACAGGTCACCCATGTTGTAGCGTATATCAGAATTTCATTCCCTTTTATGGCTGAATAACATCCCCTTGTATGGCTAGACCACATTTTGTTTATCCATTCATCTGCTGATGGACACCCTACCAGTCCATTCAACTGCAGCAGCCAGAGCAATCCTGGGGAAAATATTACTCGGACGTTGGCACAATTTTATTCAAACCCTTCAGTGCTTACTCCTCATTCCATTCAGAGTAAAAGCTTTCGTCCAAAGTCCTAACGGATTGTCTTTCACTCACACTCCATTCCCTCTGTGCCCCCTGGCTTCACCCCTTTCTGCTCTCTCCACTTCACTCCTCGCTGTTCCATGAACTCAGGGCCTTTGCACATGCTGTTCCTTCTGCCTGGAATGCTCTTCTCCCCTGACATTTGCATGGCTGACCCCTCATCTCCTTGAAGTGTTTGCTCAGCGGTCACCTTCTCATGCTGAACACCCTCTTTAAAACTTCAACCTGCCTCTTCCTCACCCATCATCCTGGACCCCCTTTGTCTGGATGTACGTTCTCCACAGCATCTGCCACTTTTTAAAAAATATATATTTTTATTGATTTTTCACAGAGAGGAAGGGAAAGGGATAGAGAGTTAGAAACATCAATGAGAGAGAAACATCGATCAGCTGCCTCCTGCACGCCCCCTACTGGGGATGTGCCTGCAACCAAGGTACATGCCCTTGACCGGAATCGAACCTGAGACCCTTCAGTCCACAGGCTGACACTCTATCCACGGAGCCAAACCGGTTAGGGCATGCCACTTTCTAATGTACTATATAGCTGATCTATTTATTGTTGCCTTTGTGTGTTATCTGCATCCCACCTCTAGAATATAAGCTCTACAAAGACAGGCATTTTTTTTCTTTTTTGCCTGTTTTGTTCATCGATGTGTCTGAAGCACCGAACAGTGATCGGTGAGCAGTAGGCGCTCAGTAAATATCTGTGAAGTAAATGAGCATGAGTTGGGATGGGTTGCTGAATTTCTCTGAGTCCCCATTTCTCTATTCTTTTTAAAATATATTTTTATTGATTTTGAGAGAGAAAGGGATAAGGAGAGAGAGATAGAAACATCCATCATGAGAGAGAATCATCAATCAGCTGCCTCCTGCACACCCCACACCGGGGATCAAACCCACATCCCGGGGATCGAGCCCCCAACCCGGGAATGTGCCCTGACCTCCAGGAATCAAACCGTGACCTTCAGGAATCAAACCGTAGACGCTCAACCACCGAGCTGCGCTGGCCAGGCTTCTCTATTCTTGAATCGGGGAGTATGATCCATCCATCCCTGGGGTCAAGGGTGTTAAGGTGGGAATTGTACCAGATAATGACTGTCACTCCCCTTTGTAAGCCGGAAAGTACTGTGTGAGTCAGAGGGGGTGGGAGGTAGCTGACCCCCACTGAGTGCCCTCGGGGCCAGATACCGAGCAGGAGACACATCTCATGTTATCATCCCCATTTCACAGATGAGGAGACTGAGGCTCAGGAGAGAGAAGGCACCTGCCTTGAGATCGCACAGCCTGGATGTGTTGGGGAGTCACAGCCTCAACCTGCCTGGCTTTCTCTATACCTCACCTCCCGCTCTCACTCTGCATGAGCCTAAGAGGAAACTCCCTCTCCTCCAGGGACCAGCTCTGAGCCCTGGGGAATAATAACGAGAATATGAATAATAGCTGCCTTTAATTAAAAGCTTCCTACCTGTGTCAGGCTCATTTTACTGTGAGAGAGAGAGAGAGAGAGAGAGAGAGAGACAGAGAGAGAGAGAGACTGTTACTCCCTCATAACAGAATTGAAGGATCGGAGAGGTCAGGCGATTTGCTTGAGGCCACACAACTGACAAGTAGCAGGCACAGCATTTGAGCCCAGAGTGGTTTCTCTAATGTCCCCCCTCCCCCCTACACACACACAACTCCATGACCCGCTCCGGGGGCCTCCCAGGGAAGCAGACCCAAGAGGGTGTGTCCACAGCGGGGAGGCAAGCACGCCACCCACCCCTCGTGCCCAGCCCCTCCGTGTGAGCAGCAGCACAGAAGGAAGATGGCGTTGGTGGGAGCCGGGGTGGGGATCCCACGGGCCTGCATTGCAACAAAGACAAATGAATGAGCCATTCAGCAAACCAGGGCACTTGCGCCCCAGAGCAGAACCGTCAGTGGCAGATAAATCATCGGAGCACCACGCCGGACGCGCCCATTTCAGCGGGAGGAGATGAAGGCATTTATCTGCCGGTAACACCCTGGCTGTCTCCAGGGTGAGGGGGATGAGCAGGCTCCCCAGCATGCACACTGCCTGGGGCGGTGCCCGGGTGGGGTGGCAGGAGGGGGGCGAGGGCCTCAGACTTCCCACGATGGCCCACTGCGGTCCCACGGCTCCCCAGGCCTTTAAAAGCATCCTAAGGCCATCGCTGCCTCGCTGAGTGCCCACCATGCACCAGGGACTGAGGGGCGTGGTTTATTCCACATGATCTGTTAACGACTGAAAATAAGATACTGCTGCGAAGGAATCAGACCCTTTTGAGGGTGTCTATTCTTTGTCATTATTCTCAAGCATTAAGTAACATTTGCAAATGGCGACCCAGGTCACCTCCCAAGGGTTCATCCACTTCTCACCATCTCTGGCCTTAACATCCACCACACCGAGCCTCCCTCTTTGTGGGGAGACTCCAAAGAGAGAGAGCAAGAGCGAGAGAGAGAGAGAGAGAGAGAGAGAGAGAGAGAGTGAGCGCTGGGGATAGGGAAAGAAGACCAAGCAGGAGGCAGAGAGGAGGGCCTGGAAAAGCCGGCCCCGGGAGAGGGAAGGATGCTGAGGCCCAGGCACCGGGACCTCGAAGCCATGTTCTGCCGTTCACAGGAGCCTGGTCTCGTTGTCCTGCCAAGTTCTACTGTGCACTGCCAAGCGTGCGCCTGTGTGTGTGTGTGTGTGTGTAAAGACAATATATATATGTATGTATGTATATATATGTATGGATATGTGTGTATATGTATATGTATATACACACACATATATACATATATGTATTTAATTTGTCCAGTTTAATGTTTCCTAGAATACCTGATTTAAAAGAATGATGCTGAGAAAACAGGAGAAATTGAAATAATGTTTTAAAAGTGGTTCCGAGCATTCTTGTGTTTTACATTTCCTTCAATTCCAGTTGACGTCAGTTCTGTTTTGTCTTGGTTTCAGGGGCAGCGCATGGTGGTTGGACACTCATGTGCTCCACAAAGTGTCCCCCTGCCATTCCCAGTCCCACCTGGCACCACAGTTATCACAGGCTGCTGATCATCTCCCTGTGCTGGACTTACATCCCGGGACTATTCTGTAACTACCAACCTGCACTTCTCAATCCCTTCACCTTTTCCACCCAGTCCCCCGACCCCCTCCCCTCTGGTAACTATCCGTCTGTTCTCTATGTCTGAGTCTGTTTCTGTTGTGTTTGTTCGTTTATATTGTACTTTAGATTCCACATGTAAGTGAAATCATATGGTGTTTGAAAACGTTACTGTCCTGGTGGAACAAAGCTGCTAAAATCCATGGTCCCTGGGAGGGGCATACGCAGCCCTCCATGTCTGTGGGGGCGTCAGTGTGAAGTAAATGGGGTGCAGCGGGGAGGAGGCACTGTGTGGGCACAAGAAGGCCTGTCTCACACCATTCTCACAACAACCCCATCTGGCGGAGGAACCTGAGAAGGCGAGGGCACTTGCCCACAGCCTCGTGCGACCAGCGGGATGTTATTGTAAGCTGTCCCCACGGGTTCGCCACCAGAAGTCTCCCGGGTCCCGGCTGGCTGGGGAGAGGCCGAAGGTGACCCCTCTCCTCAGAGACCCGCCCACCACGTCCTCTGCCAGGACCCCTGGCCCTGCGGCCACCACCCCAGGGAGCCCCAAAGCGCTTCTCATCTCTCACCTCTTTGGGGACAGAGAATAAATCACTAACAATCCGACATCTGCAATAATAAAAATGATGTGAAGTTGCCTTCATGAATAGGATTATAATAAATTAAAGGAATTGGGTTCCAAAATAGCAAGTGCAATATGACCCCACTTTAAAACTGCATAAAAACCATATACTAGTATACCCACTATTAATTTTTTTTTGGAGTAGAGGAAGAAAAAATGTACTGGTGATTTTTACCTTATTATTTTAGCGTCTACATATTTTCTAATTTGTCAGCAATGTACCTGGGGTGTGTCTTCACTTGGACAATAAAGACAAAATAAAAGTTGGGGTTTTTCCTCAAGAGAAAGAATGAGGCGAACGCTTCTAGAAGCTGGACACTCCTCCAAGGCTTGGTGACTCACCGCTTCCTGGTTCGTCACAGCGGTTCTCAACCTGTGGGTCACGACCCCTTTGGCGGCCGAACGACCCTTTCACAGGGGTCGCCTAAGACCATCTTGCATATCAGATATTTACATTACGATTCATAACAGTAGCAACATTACAGTTATGAAGTAGCAACGAAAATAATTTTATGGTTGGGTCACAGCATGAGGAACTGTATTTAAAGGGCCAGAAGGTTGAGAACCACTGCAATATCTTTTTTTTAAAAAATATATTTTATTGATTTTTTACAGAGAGGAAGGGAGAGAGATAGAGAGTTAGAAACATCGATGAGAGAGAAACATTGATCAACTGCCTCCTGCACATCTCCCACTGGGGATGTGCCCGCAACCCAGGCACATGCCCTCGACCGGAATTGAACCTGGGACCTTTCAGTCCGCAGGCTGACGCTCTATCCACTGAGCCAAACCGGTTTCGGCTACTGCAATATCTTAATAGATGAGCTACCAGATCCCCTTGAAGCTCCCCGAGTCCTGCCCTCCAAAGCCCCAGCCCCTCCGCCCCCCTAGTAAGTAGGTCCCCTCTCCACGTTCATTCCTCTGTTCATTGAATTGGGAGGCTCATGGGCGGCCACGGTTGTGGGAGACGGTACAGTTCAATGGTCAAGACCGCGGGCTCAGAAAGCTAGCTGCCTGGTTCAGATCCTCACTCCGCCTGAGTCTGACTCCCTCTCTGCTTGGGTTCAAACTCCTCCTTGGCCTTGATGAACTAAATGATCTTGGGCGAGTCCCTTTACCTGCCTGAGCCCCAGCGACCTCCTGGTTAAGGGGGTCATTTTCAGAACCTATTCCTTGGGTCAGTTGAGTGAAATCTGCTTACAGAGTCCTTGGCACAGCTTTGCAGCCAACATGAGCCACCTCTCCCTTTTGTCTTCAACCGTTTCCCTCCCGTGGAGGTGACCAAAGGGTCCAGGTGGTGCTTGGGGACCCAAACATGTTTTCTCATCCTCTGACGGTGCAGAAGCAGCTCACAGCTTCTAACAGGACCTGGTGACCCCACGTCTCCCACAGAAACGAGAGGCCCACACCTGGCTGGAAGTCAAACCATAAATACACCAACTTGTTAAATTTGCCAAAAATGTCTTGAAGACTAGCTTGCTTGCTTTCTCTTTTTTCTTTAAAGATGTTTTTATTGACTATTTTAGAGAGGGAGAGAGAGAAACATCTATGTGAGAGTGAACATTGTTTGGCACGCCCCCTACTGGGGATGGAGGCCACAACCTGGGCGTGTGCCCTGACCAGACATCGAACCAGCAACCTCTTGGGTACACGGGACGATGCCCAACCACCTGAGTCACATTGGCCAGGGCAAGATAGCTTTCTTCAATATTTTCAGTGAATATTCTTCTTAATAAACTGGTCTTGAACATATTCAGTGAATGTCTTTTTGGCATAATTTTCAGCTCAATTTGTCTAAAGCTAAATATCATGGGAGATGTTTAGCTTTCTTATGACTATCTTTTAACAAATGATATATTCTTGAATATCTTACACAGTCTTGAATATAATTAAAATATCTTGAATACATTTTTGGATAAGAGTATTAAAGAAGTATAACTTCATTGAATGTTATCACCCAGCAAATTAAAATAGCCTATGTGTAAAAAATGTAGTCATTGACTGTATTCAAGAGGCGTAGATTCATATTCATTAACTATATTTTATAAGAATTTTCCTTATTAAGGTTTGGAACGTTGGCAAATTTGACTAACTGGAGCAACTGGTCATCAGCAATTTGATTTTTCAGGGAACCAAGTATTATGGGTTTGATTTTTGGTGGATGGAGCAAACTCCCCCCAAGACTGCAGGGAAGACAGCCAGCGTGCCTCCTGTGAGGTCTGCGGGAAGTCCATCAAGATTCACCTCCAACTTTGGCCAGGGCCCTGACCCTCTGGCTCTGCCCTTGACCCTCTGGCGCACCTCAGTCTCTCTGGGCTATGAGGTCAGCCCACATTTTGAGAGGAGCCTGTCCTCTTCATTCTTTTCAACTCACAAGCACTTAGTGATGGAATATAGATAACGGACTAAGAGCCAAAACTGAAACACATAACTCTGAGTTTGAATCCCAGTTCTGCCGCTGGCCAGCTGTGTGACCTGGGGTAACTAACATAACCTCTCTGATCTTTAGTTTTCTCTTCTGTAAACAAGGGTCAAAATAGGTTCAACTCTAGAGAGTCACCTGGAAGATTCCATGAGGTGATCATGTCAAGTGCTGAGCTTAGTGCCAGCTGCATAGTAAGAACTTCATACATCATGCTCTTATTATCACCATTGTTTATACGAAAAATGTGCTTCTACTTTTGGGTAAGGCCCTTCATGTCTCTCGCCTGAGTGTCCTCATCTGTAAAATATAAAATGGTAGAGATGGGCTAGATCCGGGATTCTCAAAGTAAGGTCCAGGGATGCCAGAGGGCCCCCAATACTTTCGGGGGTCCACCAGATCACAACTATTTTTATAATAATACTCGCACGTGCATAACAAGGAACGTTGCAGAGTCTACAGGACCTATGACATCACAACAGATGCAGGAGCAGCCATGAGAACCCAGCCACGTTCTACTGTCAGACATTAAAGATCCTTGCAAAAATGTAAAGCAATGCTACTCCTTCTCACTAATTTTTTAATAATATAGTTATTTTCACAAAATATGTTACTGTTGCTAACATTTCATGGGCCTATTATTGTTTTAAAATGGATTTATAAATAAATATTTTTTAAAACATACCCGTTTAATTTCCGACATGGTAAATAACAACAAACATAACCACACTAGTACACTCTTCGGGCTCCTCAGTACTTTTTTAAAGTGTAAAGGGGTCCAGAGACCAAGGCGTCTGAGAACTGCTGGGTTAGACTATTTCAAAAGGCCCAAGAACCTGGGATTGCTGTGCGCCAGGCAATCATAGATTGCTCATCACTCATTCATTCTACAATAGATGTTAAATGAGCGCTTCCTATGTGCCAGGCACTTCTATGCTGAGGATCTAAAGGGAACAAGACACAGATCCTGGTAGGAAGCAGACTGACACGTGTGCCCACAGCATGACAGGCACAGGACTTTACGAAAGTCCTTAGAGGAGGGGGACGAAGGTGGGCGGGGGCAGGAAGGGGTGACACCGCAGGTGAGGAGACCAGAGGTAGCAAAGCCAGGCCACGAGAATGCAGGAAGAGGGAGACTCGAGCCAAGAACCCAGGTGAGTGAGGGTGGGGGCTCCACAGGGGTTAGGTTAGGGTCCAAACTTCTCAGATGGTGACTCTGGAAGGGTGAGCTCTGCCTTGGGGCCAGGTGACATCAGCACCTCAGAGAGAGGCAACCAGGACAGGTGGGGGTTACCTAGAAGGTCACAGGCGAGGGGCAAACACAGACATTTACTCCTCACAGCTCTGCGGGCTGGCAAGTCCAAGGTCAAGGTGCCACTGATGGAGAGGCCTCATCTCCAAAGGCAGCCACACTGCAGTTTAGGGCTTCAACATAGGAATTTTTTTTTTTTCCCAGAGAGGAAGGGAGAGGGAGAGAGAGATAGAAACATCAATGATGAGAGAGAATCATGGATGGGCTGCCTCCTGCACACCCCCTACCGGGGATTGAGCCAGCAACCTGGGCATGTGTGTTGACCGGGAATCAAGCCGTGACTTTCTGGTTCATAGGCTGATGCTCAACCACTGAGCCACACCGGCCAGGCTCAACATATGAATTTGAGGGGACATAAACCTTCAGTCCATAACAGAGCCATTTCAGTCCCAGTTCTCACCACCTCCCTGCTGTGAGGAAGAAACTGCCAGTGGTAAAAACAAACTTCCTCCCTCCTACAATGTATAGAGAGTAAAGACGAAAGAAAAACACATTCATCCAAGCAGCAAATATTACACACTGACAAAGCCCTCCCCGGCTTCCCACACAAAGGCAGACACCCACCCACCGTCTTCCACTACTGCCGGGGCTTAGTTTATGGACCTAAAAATATTTGCCAGGGAAATACTTTTATTGGGAGTATGATTAGAATGTTGTCTATTTTTCAGCAAAGTCATTACAAGAGCAGGAGCCTATGGGCCACAGAAATACCACAGAGGGGGCGCCTGCGAGGGTGGCTTGTCTTCATTTCTCCCACAGGGTCTACATCAATTCCTTTCCCCCCTTTAATCTTATTATTTTCTAACTACATAAAAATATTTTATCGAAGGAGAATCAGAAATTCAGAAGAAAACAAAAATCGCCCGCATTCCCCCTCCACAGAAGCAGTAACTCCCACCACATCTCATTTGTTTCCTTCAAACTTCATATGTGGAATCGATACCGACATTATCATTATTACTGCTATTAGTTTACAAGACATAGCACTGAGTTTGGGTTGCCTCTTCCTTTTCACCATCCCACACCATGCGTCTCTTTCCATGCCATCAGCATCACTTGGTTTTTAATGTCTGCCTCCTCTGCTGCTCCGCTATATGGACGTCAAGTAATTTCAGCACCCTCCTATCGAAGCACGTTGAAATTCTTTCTAATTTTTTCATGTTTATAAGCAAAGCTGAGATAAGCATCCTGGTGACTAAATACTTGCCCGCAGTCATGCTTTCTTTCTCAGGATAAACCCCTAGAACAGTGGTTCTCAACCTTCCTAATGCTGCGACCCTTTAATACAGCTCCTCATGTTGTGGTGACCCCCAATTTCATTGTTACAAATTGAACATAATTAAAGCATAGTGATTAATCACAAAAACAACATGTAATTATATATGTGTTTTCCGATGGTCTTAGGCGACCCCTGTGAAAGGGTCGTTCGACCCCTAAAGGGGTCGAGACACACAGGTTGAGAACCGCTGCCCTAGAACCAGTATTTCTGAATTAATGGCTGTACCTCCTCTTGCTGGTATTGGTGCATGTCCATACATTACATGCATGTATACATTTCACAGTCAAATGGGGAGTTCTTTTCTCCCTCTCCTTACTGCGTGCTGGGAGAGGTCTTTGGAAAGACCGAGGAAATAGAGGTCTTTTAAAAACACAAGACATCCGTGTTGTGCCATGAGAGTTCACTGATCATTAAATTGGAATTGCATCGCATGTATTTAACGAACTTGAATTCAATTCTTTCACTCAATGGAAAATGTTGTCAATTTTAAGATACTCCGTTATTTTATGTAAAATTAAGAAATACAGAAGTGAATTTCTTCCAGTTAAGACGACCCAATGCCTAAATAGTCCTATGTAACACCTTAATTGGTCACAATATTCCTTGTTTGAAATTTCCTTCATCTATTTTGAGTGATTTGGCCATTTCTCTTGCCTCTTGGTGCCTGGCCTGGTATATGACAAGGCACCCTTGTGCACCTATCTCAGTGACAAAATGCAATGGTTGTTACTTTGCCAGAAAATTCGATATTGGAGTCATTCCCCAATGACAAGGACTTGCTTCATTCATACTGAACACCACCCCCTCACTCTGTTGGTGGCCTTTCTGCGTACACAGAAACTTTCCCCTTCAATGCCAAGTCATATCACAGCGTAATCTTTTTGAAGACAGTTTAGGTGGCAATTAAAAACAACATGCAAGGACCGACAGCGCATAACTCAGCTGAAGCGACAGGAGGAACAGCTATGGCCAAGTGTGCATGGGCGCAGGGGAGAGGTGTACAACACACAGAGTGAACAGACTGTCAGAGGAAGCGAGAGCGTTAGGGAGTGAGATGTCATCTGAAATGAGGCGGTGGCCCTTGAGGAGTGAGGGGATGGGTATCTGGTGGGAAAGCCTTTCAGGCAGAGGGTCAGCACAGGCCAAAGCCCTGCGGTTGGAGCGTGCCAACCCGGCGGATCTGAAGAAGACAGAGGCCAGTGCGGCTGGAGTAAGCGAGCAGGCGGAGAGTGACGGAGGGGAGGTAAGAAGTGGGTGGGAGCTGGGAATCGTGTGGGGTTTGCCAAGTGATTCCAGGGACTCTGGCTTTTACTCAGAGCCTGTGGGAGGCACAGGAGAGTTCTGAGCAGAGAATACATGTTTTTGCAGCACTTCCGGCTTTTGCTTTGAGAACAGAGTGAAGGGAGTACGGGTGCAGCGGGGAGACTATCACAAATAATCCAAGTAGGAAACTATGGTGGCCCAGATCGGGTCTCAGAGAGCAACAGACACTGCCAGTTTTCTAACAAATTCCATTCTCCCTTTCTTCCGTAGTAATAGCTGAGCACATGGCTGCTCAGTTGGGACTACATTTCCCAGCCACTCCTGGGGCGAGATGGGACCATGTGACTAAGTTTGAACCAATGGAATGTGAGCAAAGGGGATGTGTTCAGCATTGCAACATTTGCTGAAAAGAACGTTGCGCACTGTGCTCTTTTTCTTCCTTCCCCCTTTATACGAAGACCCAGGGGCGTGCTTGGCTGCAGCTGAACCATGGCGACGAGGACAGTGCTGGAGAAGAAACCCAGGCCCCGGAGGAGGGTGTGGACAAAGCCTGGCATGTTCCAACCCACGCACCTCAGGGCTGTCTCATGAATAAGAAATAAACTTGTCTTCTTTAACCCACTGCATTTGGGGTTGTTACAGCAGCTTAACCTTTACCTCAACTAATACACAGACTTGTATGGGAGATTTAGTGATACCGAGAGTGAATTACACTGCAGAGCAGAATAGGAAACAACCGAAATGTATTACTCAGCCGCCTCCATCCTCAAAGCTCCTTAACTAAGACCCTGCGGGACTCCCACAGACTGTCTTTCCCCTGAGGTCCCTGCCTGATGCCTTGCCTGTTTATGCGTTTGCACTACCCCTGAGGGACACACTTTGCCAACGTCCCGGTGCCTGAGAACATCTACCACATTTTATTTTGTTAAGCAAATGAATTTTCTTTTTCCATTTCCTTTGGAGACAAACTCCAGGACTTTCCTTAGCGTCACGCAAAATTCTGGATGGTGCATCCTCAGAAAAGAAAGAGGCATCTAGCCCAGGTCTCCATCTTAACCCTAAGAACTAGCAGAACTGTCAAAAATCACAGTTTTCCTTTCATCTGTCTCACAGTAAATATGTTTTTTTCATCCCCTAAAAAATGCTTTCAATAAGCAGAAGGGAAGGGAGGGGAGGCGAAATGCAGGAGAAAATCTGTTTTCCTCTGTCCTGAGAAAACCTTCCAGTTTGCCGTCGGGTTTTCGAAGTCCTCTCCCATTTACTCAGACACAAATGTTTGCACCATGGATACCCCTAGCTATCCATCCCCTATCTTTCTCACACACACACAGGGGCACGCACAGACGCTCAGGCAGCTGGCTGTGCAGAAGGACCCTGGGCGGTCCATTCTGTTCTTTCCTGCTTTCAAACCCCAGCTGCCAACCACGTGTCCCTGGTCACCAGCTCTGCGTCCTTCCCGTCCACTGAGTCTCTGGGTGTCTCACCAAAACTCACAGTGGGGACCTTATGCGGCCCCTCTGCCTCCCTGCTTTTAGGGTCTGTTATGTTCACTAATAACATTGTGACAGGAGTTGCAAAAAGAATCAGAAACAAGGCCTCGTCTCAGGGCCCCCAGGGGCAGAGCCTGGGATTGGCACGGTCATGGGTTTCTATCGTCTCAGAAAGGGTCACCTTCTCCCCAGGAGGTGGCTGTGGTGAGCCCAGGGTCCACGCCACCAGCACAGGGGTCACGGAGAAGGGCCCCCAAACCCCTGCTCAGGGTCTGGCCAGAATGAACTCCTGTGAGGGAATGGAGGGGGGATTAGTGGGGTTTTACTGTAGATTTCTTGTGCCTCTATACAGAAAGATGTGAATGCATATTATATATTGACTGGGTGAGTTGTCATTGTTACATGGGTCTCTCTCTCTGTGTATTTATGTTACAGTCCTGATCATTTTTCCAGCCCATCTCCACCTCACACCATTCTTCTTCCATTCTATGTTCTAAACACATACTCTTCTCCATTTTTTTAATGCTTCTTAATTGATTTTTTTTAGAGAGAGAGGAAGGGAGAGGGAAAGAGAAACATCCATGAGAGAAAAGATGACTGGCTGCCTCCTGCCCCCGACTGGGGACCCAGCCTGCAATCTGGGCATGTGCCCTCACAGGGAATCGAACCAGCGACCTCTTGGTACATGGGATGATGCTCAACCAACTGAGCCACACCAGCCAGGGCCATAAGCTCTTCTTAAATTCCTTAATTCTCTCCGATCTCTGTCCCTCTCTCTGACATTCTGTTTGCTTCTTTCTTTGTCTCTGTTGCTCTGTTTGTACCTGGCTCTCTACCTTGCTTCTCTTTTCCTCCCTCCCTCTTCCCCCTTCGCCTCAGGGCCCACCCCCTCCTCTTCCCCTCTCTCCTCTCTCTCTGGCCTCTGCACACTAATTTCTTCCACCACACTCACCTCACCTGGCTGCCTCCTACTTCCCCTTCGCTCCTCAGCTTGGCCCCCACTTTCTGCCTGAGCTCCTAGACCACCTCAGCGGCCTGTTGGGTGAGCACCACACCCCCGCCCCCCTCTGTAACCTCACCATCTGTATCGCGCTCCCTCCTTCACTCTGTCTTCCCGGTCCGCGTGGCTGTGCACTGTGTCATCGCACTTAAGTTGAAACCACTTCCCCCAATCACCTTCCCTGCAGGGAGCTAGGTTAGAGTTGGCCTCAGGAGAAACGTGGGTGGTTTGGGGAGCAGCCAGCCATGTTTATGCTCAGAGGGTCCAGGGAAGTTGAGGCACTGTCGCAACTCATCCATCGTCCCAGACCCGGTGGCTTACCTTGTCGGGGGCTGGTGGGCAGCAGACCACTCTGTGGCTCCTCCATCTCCTGCCGGGTCTCCTCTGTCTCCTTCTCCAATCCCAGATCTGGGCGCAGCTGGGTGCACGGTCCTCCTGCAAATCAGAGCATCACTGAAGTGTGGAGGCAACAGGAGACTGACATGGGCCCAGGAAGACATATCTTCTCATCCTGTGGGTTCCACGTTGCCTTGCCCTCCCCCATCTCCCATCACCGTCACTTTCTGACTGACAGCTGCGCTGACTTCAGGCTCAGCACCCGATACAGGGGCAACGGGTTACGTGGGCAGCCCCCTGACTCCCACGATCATAACCTTAAAGTAAAGACCTTACGCAACTCAGAATGGTTCTGCTTCTCCGACTGGATACACACCCTAAAACCTCCTGGAGGACAAGCCTTCAACTCACACGCTCAGGTGAGCCCCACCGTTCACTGCTGAATCCCGGGGCGCCCACCAGTTGGAAATGGCTCAGTGAACAGTGCCTTCAGGACGCTGATGTCCTCACGGGTGACACACGCCTGCGCAGGTGGGCACACAACTTCAATGTGGTTCTCACTGGATTGGGAGTCACAGACTGGCCGCCCAGATGAACTATGTCCCACTCAGGGTTTTATTAGGTCTAGAGCGCTTTCAAAATTTTGAGTTGTCAACATTTAGAAGTCAGATTTCACACACCAAATTCAGGTTTTAAGCTTCTCTTTAAAAAAAAAAAATCAAAGCATCAGGCAACCTAGAGCCCATGTGATTCCCCGCGTCAACAACTGGGTGAAGCCAGGCAACCTCCCCTTTGGGTGGGGGTTGTGCCCCTCCCTCCCCACAGCGCCCACCTGCCTCCCTCATTTACATATCACTTCCAGGCCCCTGGGTAGACAGGAAGCAGAACTTGAGTTTGGACTGTTCTCCTTCTGATCTTTTTTTCATGACAGAGAATAAACTTCTATCTTGTGCTGGTCCATGTTTCTGTGCCTCTGCTTCTGGCAGCTGATCTAACCCTAAATGCTACGATGGACATCACACTATACGGTGTAGAATGGAAGAGGAGGACTCGCACTGAATATTTCCCAGAGGGAGGTCACGTCACACACATGCCCTGAATCCAAAGAGACAGACACAATAGGCCCTTTCCTTGTGTCTCAGTCACCCATTTCCTGTACGGGGTTCCCCATGGGTGGGGAGATGGGAGGGACAACTCTCCTCTATTTAGCTCACTCCCCAGCTCGCTAATGGGTGTGGGATCTTTAGTCTAAATTCACGGAGCTCCCACCAGCCCCCTGGAGCCCCCTCTCTTCTCCGGTAGCAGGATGTGTTGGTGCCCTGTCCCTCCCCTCATCACAGGCAGCATGATGCCCTCTCCATCTATTGCAAACACCTCGGGCTCATTGCGAAGACGTAGCTTGGCTTCAGGATGGGGCAGGTAAAGGTATAGCTGCACAGAATCCCTCGCAGCATAATAACCCAGGGGAGTCCGAGTCCCTGTCCCTGTCCCTGTCCCTGTCCCCTCCCGGAGTTACATGATCAGGACACCCCTTTTGTTAGCACAGCGTTGTCATGTGCCTATAGAGTTTCTATATGCATGTTTAGATGCATGTTCATTTCTACACGCATATTTACTTCAGTGAACACACATGGACTAGTGTTTCCCACAGTGTGGGTGCTACGTAATTTTAAAATGCACTGAGTACAGGTATGTGACACCGTGTGGATGCGGGTATACTTATGAGAGAATATCTGTGTATTAAGGTGTTTTCTCCAGGCCTAGAACTATGCAAGACTCCTTCTGACCTCATTCAATTTGCACAAGCACCTTACAATATAGGTGATACTGCCTGCATTTTTTTTTTTTTAATATATTTTATTGATTTTTTACAGAGAGGAAGGGAGAGAGATAGAGAGTCAGAAACGTCGATGAGAGAGAAACATCGACCAGCTGCCTCCTGCACATCCCCCACTGGGGATGTGCCCGCAACCCAGGTACATGCCCCCGACCGGAATCGAACCCGGGACCCCTCAGTCCGCAGGCCGACGCTCTATCCACTGAGCCAAACCGGCTTCGGCGATACTGCCTGCATTTTATAAAGAGGAAATTAACCAAAAGGGAAAGTCTCTTAGCCAACGTGACAGAGCTACACAGTGTAAGTTATTTGCTGTCGGTGCCACCTCCCTCCCCACACACACCCCCTTCACCAGCGCACCCATCACCCAACCACTGCGCAGGTTGGCTGCGAAGGCTCACACCTGTGTGTCCTGCTCCAAGATGCCTGGAAGGTCGCATCCCTCCCCAGGGAAGACTCTGGGCCCAATGACCACCTGATGTGGGGGTGTAAGTGCCCACCAGCTGTTCCCTTGCAGGAGGAGGAGGAGGAGGAGAGAAGCAGGTTAGGGCAGAGGGAGGAGCTAGGCAAATGGGATTTCAGGAAAAATCTAGTTTGAATCTTTGTCTTTTCAGGATGCTGATCAACACGTTACTGAACAGAACTGGACCCTAGGTTCTGTCCAACCACCAAGCCTGGGGATTGTCGTCCACACCACACCCCGTCCCCCTTGGTGTGCGCGACAGTCACGCGCACCCGGGCGACCTTCTGCAACGGCTCGGGAGGCGGCCGTGCACCGGAATTGTTTGTTTGTCTAAGGGCGCAGTGGAACTTAACTGTTTGAGACTGTGACGCGGGTAATGGACACTGCGCCTGTTACATTACATTTTATGGTTTTGTAGCAATTACACTGCGTTTTATGGTGTCATAACATATTACATTTTACGGCTCAATATCAGCTTTAACACGAGGCGCCGTGGCCCAGAATTCTAACGAGGGGAGGCTTCTCCTGGTGGGATGGTAGCGGGCTTTCCGCACGACCACAAGCCTTGAGGCAAGAGGCCAGGGAAGGCGAGGCAGGGACCAGAGCTCCACCACCCTCCACACCGGCCCGTCCTCGCCTCCTCGGTCAAGCCTGGATTTCTCGCCAGAGGTCCTTGCTGCTCTGAGCTCCCAGCACCCCCGTCTCCCGCTCACCCCCCTTCTGTTCTCCGTACCTAAAGCACAAAGCTGACCATGGCACCGCCCTGATTGAAACCCATCTGCACCTCCCCTTGCCTGGAGCCAAGTCCATATATAAGTCCAAACTCACCCTGTGGTTCAGGGACCCTCCTGTTCTGATCCCCAGCATGGCTCCTCCATCCCGGTGCCATGCACCCTATGCTGAAGCCACCGGGAGCCTCCTGCCGTTCTCAAATGAGCCGAGCCCCTTTTTACCACCACGGCTTTGCACAGGGGATTCCTTCGGTCTGGAAGGAATACTGGATCCCCTCCTGGATCCTTGTTTTTCTGTGCATTCATTCAACAAATACTTATTGAGCACCTACCATGCTGAACATTGTTCTGACTGCTAGGGACATAGCAGTAAGTAAAACACTTCAGTCTCCACTCTCCTGGAATTCATCTTCTATGGGAAGAGGTGATACGGTATCAGTTCTTAAAGCCCAGCTCATGTCACCTCCTGCAGGAAGCCTTCCCTGATAAGCCCAGGCAGGGAGGCATGCATTCCATGCTGGTTCAGGAACACTTATCATCACAACTGTAGTCGTCTATTCCCTTCTCTATCTTCCCCTATCTTTACTTTTGTATCACCCTTACCAAGCTGAGTCCCTGACCTTTGGGAGCCCAACCAGTTGGTCAGATAAGTGAGTGAATAAAGCAAGAGAGAATAAACTATGAGCATGATTTATGGGTGCAGGTGAGGTACGGCCCAAACCAGGAAACGTTTCCAGCACAGACGCCTTGAAGCCTGCCACCAGGAATGCGCCACTGTGACTAAGCATCGTCTACTGCCATCAGCTCTTCTGAATGCAAATGGCACTGCGAGATGTTTTCATGACTTATTCCATCAGAGCACTTGGGAGCTGGCTAGAGAGGACAAGACTGAAGTGAGCTGCTCACCTGCACTGAGACGTAGAGGAGGAAAGGAAGGGGGCTTTGCCCAGGGCTCAGGCCTGAGTTCAAAAAATTGGTTGCACATGTTGGCAAATACTATTGACTAACAGCTTTGGCGCTCTTAGTGCTATTAGAGAGTTGCAACAGGGCAATGAAAACAGCTCTGGGCTAGGCACCAGGTTTTGGCTCTGGCTTTGCTATTGACTTGCTGGGCTACCTCTGGCCAGACCCTTAGCCTCTCTGGGCCTCAGTCTACTGAACTATAAAACAAGAAGGCTGGGCAAAACATAATCCAAGCCTTTCAGAAGTTAGCAGAGTTCAGGAGTTCAAATTCCAGCGTTGCCATCACCAGCTGTGGTCTTGGGCAAGCTACTTGATCCTATGTGCCTCCGTTTTATCATCTATAAAATGGGGAACAGTGTAAAATATATACATTCCTCAGAGGCTGGTGAAAGGATGTAATAAGTTTATACAAATAAAACAATTAGCATAGCACCTAGGATATCATAAGCACCCTATCAATGAACCAAAGGTTCAACATTAAAATCTCTGCAAACCACAGAAGGCCAGAGCTGGGAAAGATTCTAATAAAAATAATAGTAGATCCATGTCAGGCACTGTGCCAAGTGCTTCAGAACAGCATTTCCTGTGAGCCTCACAGTAACTCTATGAGAAGGTAAGTTACTTGGTGAATCTTGAGTTGACCGGTCAAGCCCAGAGCAGGTGAGTAATATGCCCAGGTACCCAGCTGGTAAGTGGTATGGTCAGGGTCAAACCAGGATCTACCTGATGCCAAAGTTTTCCCTCCAACATGGTAAAATTTCAGCCATTCTTTCTTCAAATATTTGTCAATCCCACCTTTCTCACGTCTCCCTCAGGGAATCCAGCTACACATATCTTACACTGCTTGATGTCCCATAGTTCACTGATGCTCTGTCCTTTTTTAAAACATTATTTTTTTCTCTCTGTGTTACACCTTGCATAGTTCCCATCACTAAATCTTCAGGTTCACCAATCTTCTCTTCAGCAGTATCTAATCTGATGTTCATCCATTCAGTATATTTTTCATCTTACACATGCAGTTTTCATCTCCAGAAGTTCAACTTGGGTCTTTTTTATGTCTTCCGTATCTCTAACATTTTTTAATTATGGAGTACAGTTAAAATAACTGTTCTAATGCCCTTATTAGCTAATTCTAATTCTGGGCCAGTTTCAATTGATATTTCTTCCCATTATGGATTATATTTCCCTGCTCATTTGCATGCTTGTTAATCTTTGATTGGATGCTAATCAGGAGCGGGCCTATGACCTAATTCTGGCCAATGAACCACTGGTCTAAGCCGGTCATAGAGATTACATCTGCTTAGCAAGTGACTGGGTTAAGAGTGAGTATGTGACCCAATTCCGGCCAATGAACTGTAAGAAGAAATCTGCAGGGAGAATTTTGGGAAAGATTTCCTCACTCTTAGAGGCCACTTCCTCCAGATGTGACCATTTTTTATGTGACGCCGGGAACTTCTGCCTTTACTGAATACTCACAGTGTCCCAGGCCCTGTGCTAACTGCATACGTCATGTGACATAACAGCATCGCTTTGAAGTCCTCATTATCATGATGCCTTTACAGATAAGGAAACTGAGGTTCAGAGTGGTGAATGCCCTTCCCCACAGTCACATGGGTAGCCAAGGGCAGAGACGGGATTAGAAGCCATGTCTCTGGCTGCAGAATTAGTGACCTTAAAATCCTACTCTATACTGTCTGCTCAAAAAGCCAAGTCCAGGTGAGCCTCCTTCCCCTCACTGATCCATATTCATGCAGCTCAGAGCCAAGTAATTGGAGCTGCCAAAGGATCGAGAAGCCAAGCTAATGAGCTTGCTCAGCTCCTGTTCTGAAACTACATCCCCTGCTGGGCCGTGGGCCTCTTCTGTCAATATTGACACCTGTCTGAGACACTGGGAACCTGCCAGGGACAGAGGAGCAGCTGCTGCTGAGACAAAGAGAGAAATGGAAAGAAAATAATACAGTCCCCGCCCCCCCGCCCATCCACAAAACGACCACTTGGCGACCCTGCAAAACCCTGAGCCGGCCAATCGCACTGCGCATGATGGGGCTCCTGCACCCAAGGGCAGCGACCAGCCTGGCAGCAGCGCCTGAGAGCTGGGGGGTCTGCTCTGGCAACGGGATGATGCCTCCTTGCCAGGTACGCTCCTGGGGGCTGAGAGTCTAAGTTCTTGGATCTGCTCACAGGCACTGCCCAGTCTGCAACCCCCTGGAGAGCCAAAGTCATACTCCAGAAGGGCATGGGGGTTGGGGTGCTAAGAAATCAGGCCTTGGAAAAACAAGCCCTCCTTTACTTTTTAAAAAATATGATTTTACTGATTTCAGAGAGGAAGGGAGAGGGAGAAAAAGAAACATCGATCAGTTGCCCCCTGCAATCCCTCTGGGGATGGAGCCCGCAACCTGGAATGTGCCCTGACCAGGAATCAAACCACCCACCTCTCAGTGCATGGGACGATGCTCAACCAACTGAGCCACACCAGCCAGGGCAAGCCTTCCTTTTCGAGAAGGATGGTGCAAGGTAAGGAGCACTGGCTCTGGAGTCATACAGGACTGGGTTTGAATCCCATACTAAGTGAGTTATCCCAATTCCGTTTCTTCACCTGTAAATTGACGACAATCCTCCCCGCTTAGTGGAGTTGTGAGGACAGTAGAAGTTACAATATAGTTTGCAATGTGCTATGAAATGGATACGTACAGAAAGCTGGGGGCCCCAAGGAACACATGACCCCATCTTAAATAATAGATTCTTATGGGAAGAGAGTAGATGGATGAGTAGTTGATACCAGCAGAGGGTATGGGAAGGGTGGTTCAGGAAGAGGGAACAGCATGTGCAAAGGCCAGGAGGCCAAATAGTACGTGGTCCAGTTGGAACACTGACCAAAGCGCCGTTTGTCTGACGCCAGACCACAGGACCCTTCCGCACATTCATAGCTTGGCCTTTATCTTGAAGGCAATGAGGAGCCATTGAACTTTTTTAGGCACAGCAGTGACCTGAATCTACAGGGCTTTAAACAATTCATCTTAACCTCTCTGGTTATCGGTTTACTTCAAACTGGCCTCAAATAGCTTCACACGCCCTGCGGCATTTGTGTGAAGATTGGGAAAAGCTATATGCCTTAAAGAGCTTTGTAAATCATTACCTGCCTGGCAAATAGAAGGCAAAGTCATCAGCCAATAAGTCAATATCATTATATCGACTTCAAGGTTTTTCTGTCCCTAGCAGTTTCTCTCACCAAGGCCACAAGTCCAATAAGACGTGGGCAAGAACTTACTTGGCAAATGCTAGAACTTGTGCTTAAAGGTGGAGGTTTGTTCGTTGCCTCCCTCACATCTGTGTTAACTTTGGCTCTTCCAAGAAGCAGATGCTAAAGCGGGGTTAGACATGCAAGAGGTTTATTAGGGGAAATGCCTGTGCGAGGTGGAGAAGGACCCGAGAGCCTGGGGAGCCACCACCCTGATGCAGGTCTGATCCCAAGTGAAGGCAGAGAGAAGGAAGAGAGAGAGCGACGGAAGCATCGGAGCTAAGCCAGGCCATTCAGCAAGGCCCCCAGGGAGTCCGTGAGCCAAAGCCCCCTGGCAGGGGATTCTCGTGTCTCCTGGGAATGGGCCTCCTTAGCATTCCTTCCGCATCAGGAGCAGCCCGAGGGAAGTGTGGCCCCTGCAGAAACTGATGGATTTCAGAGCACGGTAGCTGCGCCCCTCGATCCATCATGCTTCCTGCGGCGATCTGAGAGGTGCACTGTCATGGCCACCATAGTATCCATGACCCTTCTTGTGACAACGGCCTCATTTATTTTTAGAAATCTGTTCCTTTCCTGCTCTCACTCCACATGCCCAGGCCTGAGACAGCTGGAGCGTCACAGGCCCTGGCTGCATCTATAGCGCGAATAAAGCCGGGGTGAGTTGGATATTTGTGCTTCAGAGGCCCAACACCTCCACCCCCGCCCCTAAATTATGTGAGTGAGGATATCGGCCCAAAGATCAGGAAGGATCAACAATGGCCTACCTCATGTGATCAAAGCAGAGAACAGAGACAGAGAATCTGGTTGCCATGTGGATATGTAGGCCCTGAATTATTCAAATTATTTTACTAACTGTTGTGCGGAAGGTTCTATCACCGTGACTGTCCAACCACACCACCTCATACAGGGAACAGTCTCACCCCCTCCCCCTGGCTGAGATATGGGCCTGGGCAACCTTGAACTTGGCCCACTGTTGATTGGACCACACCTGCTAGACCCAATGTACCTGAGTGCACCTGGTCCCAGGGCGGCCCCTTACGGACTGGCTGGTGACACAGGCCTTACCCTGGTGAAGGAGCTGAGCTGAGCCATTCAGAGCCTCTCTCCTGGAAATTCAGACTAAATTTCCCAGAGACTGAAATAGTCAGACGCTGGCACTGAAGAAGCCAAGGCATGAGGCTGCCTTCTGGCCAGGGAGGCTCTGACGGGCCACAGACAGGAAGAGGTTTTGAGGAGCAGAACCGTGGACAGTAGTAAAGGCTCAGTGAACAGGAGCACAGAGGGAACCTACGGAGAGGAGAGGCCGAGCTGGAGAGAACCCAGCTCGTTCCTGAACCGCTTCGTGCCCAATGTTTCCGTTCCATTTCTGGCTACAATTCACGGGAAGACCTAGAAATAACTTTTTCTTTTCTGAACAGAAAAAGTGATGCATTGTCATTGGGTAAAATAATCAGAAAAGAAAAAACTCAGAGAGGAATATAAATACAACTCTGATTCTCATCTTCTCAAAGCATCACATTTCCCCCGTCTTTTCCATGCACTCATAGCCGTATGTGTAGATGTTTTTTCCCTATAAACTGTGATCATACTATTTGGTTTCTTTCACTCAACAATGTAGCATAGGTTTTCCCCCATTCAATATTCTTCTCTAATATGCTTTAAAATTATTTCATAGTATTCCATTCTAAGGATGTGCCAACTTATGTAATTCCTTGTCATTGGACAATTGGGCTTTTCAAGCCCCCCTCCCCCACTTTGCTTTTATGAATAATGTTTCAAAGAACACAGCTGTAGCTAAATCACTGCCCTCATGATTATCCCTTTATAATAAATAATAAATGATTAGAAGGCTGATTGCTAGGTGACTGGGCACACACATCTCTTAAATCCTTTGATACATATTGTTAAATTACACTCCGGGAAGGTTGCAAAGATTTAAGTACCCATCAGTAATGTATGAATGTGTTTGATGCAAAGAAGGGTGTTTTTTTTAATTGATTCTACCGTATCTTGGAGACCGTATCTTCACTGTTTGGAAATGCGTAGTGTCCTGGTATACAACAGGCACGCAATATGTGTTGGTTGACCCGACTAAGGTCACAAGGAGCAACTGAGGAGCCCCCTTCTCGTGAGCTAATTTGAGGGGTCTCATGTCCTTGCAGCCCCCACAGCACCTGACACACTTCCCGGCATGCTCTTCTTGGGGAAAACTATCTCTAATTTCTCGGGGAGCCCAGAATCCCTGGGCAGCAAGCAGATCTAAGCCAGAGTCCCTCCTCTCTTTGAGTCCACGAGCTCCCAAGACTGGAGTCTGTTCTTTCCTCTCTCTGAAACCCACTACGAGCAGAGGAAGAAGAAAATGAGACAGATGGAGAGCTCATTAAAACAATCAATTATTTCGACGCATTTGGACACGACAAAAGTACAGCAGGGCGTGTGCGGTTTTAATAAGGCCTGTGCCGGGAGCACACCTACTGTGATAATGGTACCTGCCGCTAATGCCGCGGCAGAAAATAGACACGGAATCGGAGAACATTAAATCTGAGATAATGGGTTTTTTAATTGTTTCCAAATTTTGGATGAGCATTTTAATTGAAGTGGTTGGGAGGTTAATATCACTTTTGTGTTTGATTATCAGGCAAGGAGAGGGGGAAATGAAGAAAAGTAGGGGAAATTGAGGGAGTCTTGAAAAAAAAAACACACACCTCTCATAACACATTGCATGATAAATTCCATTTCTCTACAGTCGTTTTCATTATAGGTGGCAGAGGCGAAATGATTTCTGTACATAATTAGTGCCAAGATCAGAGAAATGCTGACAGCTGGGTTCTCCGTTAACCCTCTGCACGCAGACAAGGAGGGGAAGTCATGGTTCTGTCAATACATTTCCATTATGAGTTGAGAAGGATCTAGTGTTTTGGAGTGACCACTATCGACAGACACAATGCCAGGCCCTTTCCACGTTTCCTTATAGATATCTCACAACACCTCTATGCGACGTCTTATTATCTCTCTTCCACGGGTGAGGGGGCTCAGGCTCACAAAGGTTAAGTGACTTCTCAAGGTCATACGCCTGGTCAGAGAAGGCTGGAGCTCTGACCCACACCTGACTTCCAGTTCAGCATAACGTCAGGATAACGGAGTGGGGTCAGCCAGACCTAGATTCAAATCCCCCTCTATCACCGCCCCAATGTTATCTCCTATAACATGGTAATAATGACAATTAGCAATAGCAACAGCACGTACCACCTGGGCTTTGTTTTCCACTCTTTATCTTGAGCGTTTACTGAGATGATAATTACCAAGTACTTAGCATGGTTCCTGGGAGAGAGTAAGTGCTCAATAAAGCAGCAGGAATCTGCCTGCCTCTGTACAAAGCTTCTTTTCAAGGTCCTGAGAGGTCAAGAAGATTTTGAAAGCCTGGTTCCCAACCTTGGGGCGTTTATAATGTGCTGAGATAACAGACCGGGATCCCCAAATTTCCAGATGGCTCTGGCCGGTGAGTGGACAGAAGGCTGGTGACCAAACGCCCGTCCCCTAGTTAGGGTCCAGGATTTCCAATATTCCAAATTAGCATCAAAGCATGCCCACTTGCCCTCTCCCCACCCACATACATCTCAATTCTTTGTTTGGAAAACACAGCCCCTTTCATCACCTAGAAACGGGCCTACAGTATGAGGCCTCGTCGTCCTTGTTGGAAAAGTGAAGTGGAAAGCCTTCAGCAATCACGGAAGGTTCCACGTTTCTGTACCTGCAGGAACTTGCCCTGGCAGAGCTGAAGGGAGCGGCCGGGGCGGGGGGGGGGGGGGGGGAGGCTGGCAACTCGCTGGTCCAGGACAGGCGACCACTCCATATTAAGAAATTTAGGATCTTTTTTCCCCCCAAACCGATACCTCATGGCAGAATTTTCCAGTTTGTTTCTGTACTCAAACCCCATGACCCACCCAGCAAGAGCAGTGGCCATGTATGGACTGTCCACTCTGTATCCCACTCTGGCCCCGTCTGTCCGGTGCTAGAGGGACCCAGCTGGCCACTGGTGAACTTGGGATTTGAACCCCAGTTTGCCCGACATGGCAACAGTGCCTTCCTGTGTTGCTTCTGCCTCTCACACCAGTGAGACGGGGATTAAGTCCCATTTCTGGCCTGTTCCTTCCTCTTGAGGAGCAGCCCAGAATTCCCTCCAAATACCCCAAACGAAATAGAACTCATCTCTTTACTTGTCCATTTCCCACAACAGACAGTGAACTGGGCCTGATAGGCATTAGGTGCTCAATAAGTGTTTGCTGAGGGACAAATGAATGGCTACTTCAGACGCAGCCACAGTGTGTCCAACTGTGAATATTCTGCACCGCGATCAGTCATTCCATGCCGGTTTGCATTTGGTGAGAATAGGCCCTGCGCTGGGGGCTGGGTCTTTGAGTTGCAGAGGAAAAGGGAACACGAGGGGGTCTGAATGCAAAAGAGAAGGCCCTGGGCGGATCCTGAAGCCTTTCTGAGATCCACGGATTCGCCTGGAAAACTGGGATAATGGCATCACCTGGTTCCCCCGGAACCTGAGGCCTGGAACAGCTCCGACGGCAGAGAGAATGAGGGCCAGAGCTGACGGACACACTGACAAAAGCCTCTAATTCCTGGGGCACAAGCAAACAGCTATGCAGCCCAGCGGCCTTTCTCCTCACCACTTCCTGGCACGAGGAACCACCCTGGCCCCCCCAAGGCCGAAGCTCTGGGAGCTCCAGGAGGTGACTCCTTGGTGAGGACAGAGCGAAGGAACGAAACGGAGTCACTATAGTCAAGGCAACGAAACTACTTAAATCAGAGTGGACGGGGACAGGGAGGGATGGTTTTGTTTCACTGCGACTGGCCTGAGGACTTCAACTTTTGAACTTTTCAGTTGTGCGTCAATGCCTGGCCATCCATAAATTCCACAGATAACCATCTGAAGAATTTAGGACCAGAGATCAAAAGCATCCTTGACAACATGCACTGGTTCTGGCAGCCAACACCCCTTTTCAGATGGGATGAGCGTCAAATCAATTCCCATTTCTTCCCGGCGAGAGGAAAAAGCTGTTTGGTGAATCAGGGGACCTTCCGTGACCCTCCCATGACCTTCCCTCGAACATCCCCAAGAAGTCACTTTAACTTCGACTTTGCTGCTTAGCGGAGCTGCCGGCTTCTCTGCAAATTCGGATGTTTCTCTAAATAACTCACAGAAGCAAATGCTCCCCAGAGGCCCACCCTGTGTGCTGGCATCCGTGACAGAGCGGCAGGTAAACACAATAGCAAAGCAATGATGGTGATGAGAGTGGTTCATCCTTATACCCACTAGCCACGTGCCAGGCCCCAGACACACACAGGCGCTTACCTAACCCTCACTGCAACGCCTCATGGACACTATTCCCCCCCTTACAGAGGAGGGAAACGAGGCACAGAAAGGTTAGAACACTTGCTCAAGGTCACACAGCTAGTGAGTGGAGCAGCGGGACTTCAACTCAGGAGTCTGGCTCCAGTTATGACACAGACACCATGGGCCCTGTTGGGAGCCATTATAAATCACATATACATCTCCAGTTTACAGCATAATAGGTTTATGGCTCCTCCAAGCCAACTCCCGGTTTGGCCTGGAGTTAAAAGATAACATACCCTCACCCTAAGCACACAGCTGCTACATCTCCGCTGATAAGCGCATAGCTGCGACATTCCAGAGCCTGTTACATCCTTAATGATAGGCTACCGCCCATGGACCCCCTTGCCCACCCCTCTCCTCTAGAACAACATAAATACTACCCGCTGTAAAAATAAAATTGAGGCTTGATCAGAACTTTGTCTTGCCTCCATTTCTTCGCGTCTCCTATCCTCTCATTCCTTTGCAGGATTTGGTGCGGTGTACCCACGAAGCATGCCCTGCAGGTCGGGGCAGGGCCCCACACTGGCCTGGGTAGGGGGAATGTTGCCAAGAACAACAGAAGCACAGCCCCGCCCTGGAGTTTGGGGTGGGTGGGGTATCCACAATCACATGTCCACATCAGTTCATCCGAGCACATCCCACGAAGGGAGGAGAGCATGGCAATCCCTTTGCGTTTCCTCTGAGACGAGATGCCACTTTGGAATCCACGTTCACCAGGACCCACGGGGGCTTTTGGACCACAGAAGCCTGGGCTTAGAAAAGCCGAGTGGCTACTGTTTCTTGGGACCCGCCGTGTGCCAGGTACTGAATGGCATGGTTTATGCCCAAACGCCCTTCAATCATTACAAAGAGGGAATTATTTTGTCCCCTCTGATGGATGGTAAACTGAAACAGAGGTGGAGGGACGCACCTGAGGTCACTGGCCAGTGAGAGAGCCACCACGAACAGTGCAGTTCTTTCTACCATAGTCCAGAGCACACTTCCCAGCTCAGTCCCACTGACGTTTTAGGCCAGATCATCCCTCTAGTGCAGCGGTTCTCAACCTGTGGGTCACGACCCCTTTGGGGGTTGAGCAACCCTTTCACAGGGGTCGCCTAAGACCATGGGAAAACACGTGTAATTACATATTGTTTTTGTGATTAATCAGTATGCTTTAATTATGTTCAATTTGTAACAATGAAATTGGGGGTCACCACAACATGAGGAACTGTATTAAAGAGTCACGGCATTAGGAAGGTTGAGAACCGCTGCTCTAGTGGGACTGTCCAGAGCATTGGAGATGGTGAGCAACATCTTGGCCTCCAGCCAGTAGATGTCAGTTCCCCAGTGGGAAGGGAGAAAGCACTCCAGTTAGAAAGCACTGCTCCTGATGCCCACCTGTCCCCACCCCCAGGCTCTGTTACTCATCTCTGACCACCTACACCCAGCACAGCATCTAGCCCATAACAGGTGCTCAACAAAAGTTTGTTCAATGAAAGGATGGAAGAAAGGAGGGGGAGAGGAAGTGAGACAGACAGGAAGAGAGGAAGAAAGGGAGGGAAAAAGGAATGAAGACTTTAGTTCGCCCAGTACGTGGTGTAGATAAATCAACCCAAGTGGATTGTTACCCAAATTCTATTTGAAGTACCCCGGGGGAAAGTCAGGGTTTGAGAGAGTCTTGTGAGAAATTCTTACATGACATGAGGAGTCTTCCTGTGCTATGATTCAGTGTCTACCACAAGCACACAGATGTGCACATACACACGCATGTGAGCACACACACATGCACACACACAAATGCCCACGGGTCTGGCTTTCCTACATTAAGTTTACCTGGAGACCACCACTCAACGTGCTCCCCCCAGAAGAAATTCCATTTTCCATCCGACCAAACACCCCCAGGGATGCCTCCGAGCTTCTTCATGAATAACATTGATCAGTGATTGATTGTTGTTATGACCAAGAGGATTCCTGTTGGGGAGCCACCCAGGCTCTCCCATCTCCAGCTCTGTGGGACCGTGTTCATAATACCGTAATCTCAGCTCGGAATCTCCCCCGAGCTCAGGGGCAGTGCTTCCGTTTGTACATTTCAATCAACAGAAGCACCGGTGTTTTCCAGGACAGATGTTTCCTGCTGGTACATTCTGTGTCCTGAGCAGGTGGCCCCGTAGAGGCTGTGCTGCTGGACAAGCCTTTCAGTCAAGGCTTTGATTCCTGGGTCTGAGCGATGGGCAACAGGGAAGGGATCCAGGCAGGAGAGACCTGTGCAATCTACATCTTCCACGTGCTTCCAACTGAGACAAGACGTGTCCTGCTGAAGACCACGGCACACGCATGGACTCAAACCCCCTGTCAACACTTACTATTGGGGTGCCCTTGGAGGAGCTACTATAGTTCTTTGGGTCAGTGCCCTCTTTTGCAAAACAGATACTGTTACCTGCCTGGTAGGGGCTACATGTATTACTGTTGGCCGGGCAATTCTTACTAACGAGAATGAGAATCCTAGGAAAAGCAGTGCGATCGGGGAGGTGGCTGCTGACTGACTTCTAAGCCACCTCGACTTAGGAGCATGGACTGTGAAACGTGCTGTCCAGCTACTTCCTGTGAGAACAGTGAAGGGGATCCCCAGGCACTCGGGACAATGCCGGGTGCAATCTCACTTCCTTTAGTGTCCGGAATCTGGGCTCTGTGTTTTGAATGTTCATGGACAGAAAGTTCCTGGCTCAGAAGGATGCTCATGTGTTTTCCAGTGTTTTTCTAAGAACAGAGCTGGTAGATGCCTTTGAAGGGTCGTGGGGAAATTTTCAGGTTTCTGGAGAAGCCTGGTGTTTACAGTACAAGGTTTGAGACAAAGCTCTGAACTTATATCTTGGTCCTACAAGTGAGAGTCTCTGCAGGTGCCTCTTAACCTCTTCACGTCACTGTGCAGTAGGCACTTTAGGTTGTTTCTCCAAATCACTTCCCCTTTCCCACCAAGAGCACTCATTCACATTTTCCTGTGGGTACCTCCACCCCTGCCCCCACTTCAGCTCTGCTGTTTTCCTTGGAATTCACCCTTAGCTCTAGGATGGGCCCTGATTGGCTAATACGAATAAATGCATATATCCATCAGCCATTGTGATTGGTTGAGGGATGTGCACCTGACCCGGTGCACACCAATGAGATATGAGGAGAGGATTCTGAGACAGACAAAGGGTCCTGCCCTCCAGACCTGCCAGAAGAGCTCATCTGTCTCCCTTTTGAGCACTGTGATGTGAGGATATGAGGATAAGAGGCCACGAGGAGTCGATCTCAGGATGAAGCCAACAAAGCAGAAGAGAGAATCATCCAGAAACAAAGCCAGAACCTTCATGACAGCAGGAACCCCTGGACTAAACCACTCCTGGCTCAGAATATCACAGGGCAATTCAGTTATGTGAGCCAGCAACCTTATCATTCCTCTCCACCCCACCCCACCCCCAGTTAATTTTTTTCCTTAAGCTAGCGTAGGTTGGGTTTTCTGTTGCTTGCAATCAAAATATTCTCAAACTACTACACTCTGTTTTCCCTGCCCTACTCTCTCTCCAAACTTCTGGAAGAAGGAAACAAGATAAAAAGGAATGTGAAAATGATATGTAAACTGCAAAGCACTGTATCAATTGGGTGCAATAAAAGTCAGAACAACTGTCATCGCTGCTTCAAGGACTTCCTAGCCAAGAATAATCCAATTGGGAGCAGACGTGGAATACTTCCTCCCACTTCTGTGAAATGTATTAGTTTCATTACATTGAAATTATTAGATCACACGTTGATAATGGTGTTTAATGGGGCTAACAGTAGTGCTCTCCTATAAACAGAAATGTGTCTAATTAGTAACTGTTAAGACTCCTGGTATTCACTGGTACTAACTTCACCCCAACCCCCAACAGTGTGAGTCCAGTCTGAGCAGCGAGAGTGCAAATGGACTCCCAGGCCTCAGCATCTGCTCCGACTGCCGGTTGGCAGCCCGTTTGGAGAAGAGCGCCTCCTGGAGGTCCTGGTGGGTGCTGGGCAGCCCTCCCTCTCCATCTGCACCCCTACCTCTGGCACTCTACTATGTTACTTCTCCTTCTTTTTTTGTTAACTCTCAACCAAGAATATTCTTTCTATTGATTTTTAGAGAGAGAGGAAGGGAGGGGGAGAGAGAGAGAGAGAAACATTGATGGAGGAGAGTCACATTGATTGGTTCCCACCCACACAGGCCCTGACCAGGGCTGGAGATCGAGCCTGCAACCCCGAGTATGTGGCCTTGACTGGAATCGAACCCTTGGCCCTCGGTGTGCAGGCCAGCACTCTAACCACTGAGCTAAACCGGCTAGGGCTACATTACTTCTGTTGACCTTGACAAGCATATCATGTTGGAAAACTTGGAATATTCACCCCATTTTACAGATGAGCCTAACACTAGCTCAGAGTGAAGGAATGTCTGTAAGGTCATACGACTTGTAAGTGGCCTTTCCTCCGCTCTGCGCACCAGCTGCCACTGTGTGGCTCAATGGTCTCTAACAAGAGAAGAGGGCCAGAGGCGGAGAGCAAAGAGCCCCCGACACTCGCCAGGCTGACTCCGTGCAGGCTTCTGAACTCCGTCTGGGCAGAGCGGGCCCCCACTCCCCGCCTGCCTCCCTCCCACCTTTTCTTCCCACTTCCCAGAGGAACTTGATTAATCCACTAGGTTTAACCTCCCTTTAACTTCCTGATTAGTTACATTTATAAAACTCCATTTGTTTTTGCTTTCTCATCAAGCCAAGCCAACACCCCTGGAAAAAAAATTGGCCAATTTTCAGTGCCACTGATTTACTATAATTTCTGAAAATCAGACTGAACAGAGCAGAGACATGACTGGAATTTCAATTCCTCCCGTTCACGGCGCAGGGCATCTTTGCTGAATGGGAGACAAGCATAACAGAGAAGAAAACTCAGTAATGCAGGCACCCAGATTGGCCCACAGTGGCAAGATAGCAAGTCTGCTAATAAAGCAGATTAATAACATCTGTAATTTCCATCCCCTGGTCAAGAAACAAAGCTACAAGGTACAATGACAACAACAACAAAAACGAGAGCCAAGAGATGATGTGTTTTTATTGGCCAAGTGAAATACTCGTGATAGTATTGGTTTCCCCACTTCCATTCCCTCCCCTATAGCCTGTGGTTCACACAGCAGCTGGAGGGAATGTTTAAAAATTAAATTAATGTTTATTTTAACAAAAGATTACACGTACATAGTTAAAAAAACAAATTTCATGATAACATCCTATATAATAAAAGGCTAATATGCAAATAGACCAAACTGCAGAATGACTGGTCGCTATGATGTGCACTGACCACCAGTGGGCAGACACTCAATGCTGGAGCTGTCCCCTGGTGGTCAGTGTGCTCTCACAGGGGGAGTGCCGCTCAGCCAGAAGCCCTGAGCCGGGCTCATGGCTGGCGAGCTCAGTGGCGGTGGTGGGAGCCTCTCCCACCTCAGGGGCAGTCGGACATCCCCTGAGGGCTCCCGGACTGCAAGAGGGTGCAGGCCAGGCTGAGGGACCATCTGAGTGCACGAGTGTCGTGCACCGGACCTTTAGTTTATAATGAAATTTCAGCAGTCCCTCTACTTCCTCCAAGAACATCACTCCTCAGTCCTGTTCCACCAAGGTAACTGCCGGCCGCCATCTTGGCTGACAGTTAATTTGCATAAGGATATGCTGATTAGCCAATGGGAAGGGTAGCGGTCGTACGCCAATTACAAGCATTTTCTATTATATTTCTATTGTGGAATTTTAATTCTCTTACATCATGACCTCTACCCAAGTCAGTCTCTCTCCTATCTACCTACTCTCTATCTGCCTACTATCTATCTACTATCTATCTACCACATTCTTTCACACAATATCTCAATTTTTGTTTAAATCAATTTTAGTGTTAACATTGTTAAAACCATATACCATGTAAATAATCTCCACTGTAAGTACTGTACAATGATTGCATGACCTTTCTTTTATAACTTTTTATCTTTCCTAGAGATAACAATTGCCTCATTTTAATTTACTATGTACCTCCCATTCATTTATTTGAAAACCTAGAACTAGCCCTAGACAGTTTTGCTCAGTGGATAGAGCCTCAGCCCGAAGGGTCCTGGGGTCGATTCCAGTAAAGGGCATGTACCTTGGTTGCAGGCTCCTCCCTGGCCCGGGCCCTGGTCGGGGCATGTGCAGGAGGCAACCAATCAATGTGTTTCTCTCACATCGATGTTTCTCTCTGTCTTTCCCTCTCTTCCACTCTCTCTAAAAATCCTCTGATGAGGATTAAAAAAAAAACAAAACAAAAAACTGTAGAACTATAAGACAAACATCTTAGTACTATCTTCACACATGTTCAAATGTATCATGTGAGCATGTGTACCATGTGATCTACTCCTTCCTTCCTTCCTCCTTTCATTTTTCCTTTCTTGGCCTTTCTTTTCCCCTTCCTTAAATTCTTTTATTGCTTTCATTAGTGAAAAATTGGAAATTCGAAGCCTCTTTTCATTAAGAAAACTTCAAAAATGGGACAGATTCCTATCTGGTGACCTTTGGTAAAGCCCATAAATCCTGACTTTACAAAACAAGATGCTCATAACATCCAGCCTCAGGCCGATGCACACGCAAATTCCCCAGGGTCCTGCACCCAGCGTATTACATGGAATCTTAGGAATTCCAGCTTAGACTTTCCAGCCCGCTAACAGCTTCTAATCCAAGTACTTCTCAAATCATCGTGCAAAACCAATTCCTCCCCTTCCCATCCTTCATAAGCCAATATTTGTGGTCTATACTCTGTTCAACAAGATGAGTCTACTTACCACAGCCTTGGATGCTGTAGAAACGATAACCACTCTATAAGTTTGCAAATGCCTACCCTTGCTTATCTCATCAGGGCAAATAACAAGCATCTGTTGTTTCCTCCCCTGACTACTTCCCAACAGCTTTGTTTTTTGTTTTTTTTTTTCATTTTAAATTCACGTCAGAGAGTGGGGGAGAGAGAGAAACTTCAATGATGAGACTGCCTCCTGCAAGACCCTCCCTGGAAATTGAGCCCACAACCCTGGGCATGTGGTGCCCTGGTGGGGAATCGAACTATGATCTCCTGGTTCATGGGTCGACGCTCAATCACTGCGCCACACAGGCTGGCACCAACAGCTCTTAATTCCCACCTGGGGACCCACATTGCTCTGGGGAAGATGACACCATCCCTGGCTGTAGGCATGGAGCACGTGACCTCGGAGCAGCCAATGAGTGCATTCATTCCTCTAACCTCAGTGGTTGATTGGAGGAGGGGTTGGCATGTGACTCAAAGTGGGGATCAGAGACAGGAAAGGGAAGACAGCAAAGCAGGAGACCCTAAGGAGCTGAGTACCCCTGGGCTCCTGGGGTTCAACCCCACTGGTGACTTGTAGGCGACACTGTAGGCCCAGTAGCTCAGTTAATTAGAGCGTCATCCCCATACACCAAGGTTGTGGGTTCGGTCCCCAGTCAGGGCACATACAAGAATCAACTACTAAATGCATAAATAAGTGGATCAATAAATCGATGTTTATCTCTCTCTCTCTCACACACACACACACACACACACATACTCCTGCCCCCTTCCTCTCTCTCTCTCAAATCAATAAATTAATTAAAAAAAATAAAAATTGTAGCTGGGGCATTTATCCACCTATTCTTGCCCCTCACTGGTTAAAGGATACCACTAAGGAGCTTCCTTTGAGCAGGAAGCACATGCCATGGCCAGAGGACACCCTGAGGCTGAGACACGGGAAGTGGTCAGAGCGAACAGGAAGACCCGGAGCCCATGCCAGCAGCCCGCAGCCAATCTAAGGTGTGGCCTAGGGGGTACAGGAGGTACCAACAGCATCTGCCTGGAGTAAGCCCAGAGGCTGCGAAAGCCTGGAGGAGTTTCCTGCACCTGCACCACCAGCCCAGCCGGTCCGGCCTCTGGGATTATTGTAACAACCTCCTCCTCCTGCATCTACCTGTCCACTCGCCACCCGGCAGCCAGAGCGACCTTCGTAAAACACACATCCGGTGATAGCACTCCCTCCTCCTAAAACTCCGCTGGGCCTGTAAGATGGAGCCACACCTTTCAAGGATCCAGTATCGCTTACATCTGTGGGTTCACTCTCAGCCCTCCCACACCTTCTTCATGGATCTCCTCAAGTCCTCACAGAGCCCCGCTCACTCCCAGCTAAGCGCCGGGGATGGAGAAGCCGGGAGACACACACCTGCCCCCGGGGAGGTCGCTGTGGTCTGTGGCTCGGTCTCCCCGAGTGGAGGGAGGACCAGGGGACCAGATGAAAACCAGGAAGGTCACCCACAAACACAGACTCGCTATTTTAGGAAGAACCCTTTCTCCTCTGAGCTACCTAAGAGCAGGTCAGGGGGGCACAGGGCTGTCCCTCTGGAAAGAGAGTCTCTCCTGATGGGCAGGGGGTGGGGGGGGGAGGTGGCACCTGAGAAATGGGGTGGTGGCTGCAGGGAAACAGAGGGGGCAGCGTTTGCTCCTCTCCCAGCAGCCTCCAGGGCCCCGGATGACAGCCTCCCTGGTGTCCGCCACCCCAGTTCAGCCTCTTGGGAGCCTCTTAGCTCCGCAGGCACCTAGACCTTCAGCTGATTACCACCGGGCTCCCCCCGGGGGGGGGGGGGGAAGGCGGGGAGTGGGAGGGTGCACGGGGCTACTTATATGCAGAAGACATTTTCTGTTTACATCGAAGCATCTTGAGTAATCAGCAGTGATGAGCAAGAGGAGGAAAGAGCCTGCCTGAGTGGCTGAGCGCGTTATGATCAATTAAAGACCATCTTTCCAAGCATCCGCAGAGGGGAATTTTAAGGTGAAACTGACTTTAATTTGGCAAAGAAAATATGAAGTGCTTTTCCTCAGGGTGCCGATAGACATGTGTACCTGCCCAGCCTGTGTCACTAGCTTCACACAGTGTGTCTATTCCCTGAGTATTATCACCTCTATATTTTTAGAATGAATTTTTAAAAAGTCTCTAAATGTGAGGGCCTACTCTGTGCCAGGCATTTTGCAAATATTATTTGTAACCTGGTTAAAAAAAAAAACCATGAAGATGGGCATCTTTAACTCCAAATGAAGGTTTTGAGAGGCAACGCGACTTGCCTAAGATCACCCAGGAGGTGGAGAGCCTGTTTTCACGGCTGCGCACAGTCAGTATCACTGCCGTGTCTCATGGCCAAAGTCAGAGATGGGGCTGGGGAGCTGCAAACCCACCTCTCCCCAGAGGACAGGGACCTACGGCCCAGCCACTCTCCCCTCCAGTTTCACCGGAAGGCCAGGCGGGATGTGATGACACATGGGCCCTTCCAACCCCCCCATGACCTCCGCTTTTCAGTGGAGTTGGCCATGGCCTTGTGCGGAGAAGCAGATATTCTGAGCAAGAGAACGAGGTGAAAAATACGTGCATGTGGAGCCAGACAAGCTCCACTGACAAGCTGGGTGATCTGGAGCAACGCATTCAGCCTCTCCGAGCTTCGATTTTCACGTATTTGAGTTGGAGGTGTTTACACTGCACAACAGTGCAGGAGTCAGTGTGATGCTGTGTATTAAGTGCCTGGCACGCAGTGGGTACTTTTCAGGGTTAGGCACCTCCCTGTCCCTTTCCTATTCTTCCCAGGCCAGCCCGGCCTGGGGTCCCTGTACCCTTCATGCCTCATGGGGCTGTGCTGTGTTCAGAATGGGTCAGGTCTGTGAGCTCAGCACAGCCACACACCGTCTCATCGTAAAATCACAATGAGAATTATCATCACCTCATAAGCACTATAAGAAGAATTACTCTAATTATTATTGCCTGAAAGTATGTGCCTCTCCTCCAAAGATAACACCATTACATTCTCACATGTGTCCTTACAGACACATGGAGTAACAGGGGAACATGAGATCATGTCCCACATGTCCAACTCGCTGCATCGTCCGCTTGATTTCCACGTTGTGAACCTCGTCCTGGGCCCTGTATGAAGACCCTTCGGTGTCGTTCTTTTAAAAAACAACAGTTCTTGTGCATTTACACACCCAGGTCTTTGGTGCTGGGCAGTTCAGGTTACATTCCTTTTGGTCTTTTAAAGAAAGCTGCCGTAAAAGCCACCGTAGCTAAGCTGCTGGGCATCTTCTTACCTTCGTTCACCAAACACGCTGTTCTAAAGCCCAGAAGACAGGCAGCCACTCACCTCTCTAAGCCAATGGCCACTCTTGGATATTTAAGTCCATATACACTCTTTTGGCTCCTATAGAGAATGTTGATATGAACATCTAAATGTCAGATCTTCATATCTTATCTGCGTATTTCCTTGGGGTAAGAAGGGAAATGAATGGAAATTTGTATTTTTTTAAAAATATTCACCCGAGGATATGTTTTTATTGATTTTAGAGAGAGAGGAAGGCAGAGAGAGAGAGAAACATCGATCAGTTGCCTCCTGTACACACCCTGACTGGGGATTGAACCTGCAACCTAGCTATGGGCCCGTACTGAAACCGAACGCACAACCTTTTAGTATACAGGACGATGCTTCAGCCCACTGAGCCACCCAGGCCAGGGCAGAAATTTGTATTTTTAAGGCTTCTGACACATTCAGCAAACTTGTTCCTGAAAAGGGTTATGGGAATTGCTTCACCCACCATCTTACTCCGTCACTTGGATTCACTCAACAAACATTTCCTTTGTGAGAACGGACTCCTAACCTCCCCTTTCCTTCTCAGCTCGACAATGCAGTGATGCACCTTGTTCATGGGTAGGTGTGTGCTGGCGATCTGCCCCTTGTAGGCTCTGACCATGGCAAATTGCTTCCCTTCCCTGATCCTCGGGGTCCATCGTCTCACCAACCTCCAGGCTAATTGGGACAATCACATGAGAAATGAGATTCGAAAAAGCTTTGAGGACCGAACAAATAGATGGGACTTATTGCCAACACGCAGGGGACGCCTTGTGCAGCACCCTCATTATTTTGTTTTTTGCAAACACTTGAAGTTTGCCTAGAGACTCCTTATTAGGTTTTCTTAACTCTCCCTGCTGTGGCTGCCAAGACACAGACTGACAATAATTTCTCAGGGAGAAAACAGGCCCCGAGACCCGCGGCTTTCTCTAGACCCCATCAGTCTGGGGACTGCTCCCAAGCTCACCCTCAGCCTGCTCCCCGAGCCGGATTTCCGTTTGGAGATTGGCAGCATCAAAATGGCTATTTCCCCCAAAAGATGCCCCTGTGTCCATAGTGAATCTGATGGTGCCAGCAATTTAAAACGTGAAGGCAATTTACCATTTCGTGCTTTGTAGCCAAATAAAACACAGCGATCATTTCTTTTGCTTTCCAGAAGATTTGGACTTCTCTCCGAGAGGTGGAGGGGAGGATACAGTGAGTAAGACTGCAGATTCCTTGAGCATCTAGGGATACGTCTTTCCGTATTCACCATGACACCCAGCACAGCTCCAGGCTCTCATCAGAGGCTTCTATTGTGCCGAGGATTAAGCGTTAGTCTCAAAGCCTAAACCTACAGCCTAAATGGCTCGCTAGCTGATCAATCAACATAGAACTTAGTTACCTACTAGATGTCAGACACTGTACTAGGTGCTGAGCCGCCTTGAGCAAGTTAGTTCACCTCTCTGAACCTTTGTTCCTCCTGTACATAATGAAAATAATAATTCCTACTCAATGAGAGGATGAAGGGAGAAGATGTAGAGAAAGGTTTGGTCACATGGTGGAGGTTCAATGACAAATCTGCTTGTGGGCAAGACACATTTTATAAATGACCATTCAAACGACACAGCAACATCTCTTAGTGCCAATATGTAATTGGGCATGCACTGTGAAGGCACCCATGAGGTGCACCCCAAAACTTTGACAAAGGGAGCGTGACTGCTTGCTTAGAGTACCACTTCAAAGCATGTAAATAATACAGGGCCAGTAACACGCCATGCATGCCTATATGCCCCTTCCCTAGTCCACAGATGACAAACACTACTAACCAAACACATTGATCTTTGCCAAAATCCTTCTCAATATTGATTTCTAGCCACAGCCCTGGCCAAATAGCTCAGTTGGCTGGAGTATCGTCCTGCTACGCCAAGGTTGCGGGTTTGATCCTTGGTCAGGGCACAAACAAAAATCAACCAATGAATGCACCAATAAGTAGGACAATAAGTAGAATCTCTCTCTCTCTCTCTCTCTCTCTCTCCCTCCCTCCCTCCCTCCCTCCCTCCCTACCTCCCTCTCAAAATATTTTTAAATAAAAAAAAGTTTCCAGCCACAACCAACAGAACAGGATTCATGAGTGTGATGTACCCTCACCAACCCCAGATTTAACTGATCAGAACACAGTTATCTTAAATAATCCTGTGGGAACCATGCCAGAGGCCCTGATAGTCAAGGTCTTTTTGTTAGTACATAGGAATG
>NW_005871229.1:1364500-1385271 GCF_000147115.1 Myotis lucifugus | reverse complement strand
CAGCGCAAGGTCACAGCATCTCACTGTATACTGCGCACACGTGCCTTCTATAACCCAAATGATTGATTGTCATTGTTGGCTTGAGGCCTCTTTTGTCTAATGGTACAATACATGGTACTGATCAGCCAGAGTGGGCTGGAGAAGCTGAGGCAGGCACAGAGGGTGCAGCTACTATGGAAGGCTGGAGAGGTTGGAGAAGCTGCTGAGGTAGCGAGCTCAGGTGCCCGCTACTATGTGAGGTGGTGTCTAGGAGCATCGTGCGGCTGCTCAGATAATAGCTGTGGGTACAGAGACTGATGCTTAGTGAGAAAGATGTATTTTGTTCACCAGCCGGTGTGCGGAACCTGTATGGAACTTTGCTGTAAAGAACTGTTTTGTCTATGGCTATATGGCCACTGGTTTCTGCAATAAAGACTCATTCTTATACACCCACAACTTCTCATGGCTTCTCCGTCTACCACCCAGCGTCCAAGAAGGTCCAGCCCCTGGCAGAGGGGTTCGGCCCCGACAGTTAGTGCAATGGCAGGGTTTGAAAAGAAAACTGCCCTGACAGGTGGCGTAGTCGCTGGCAGAATTCAGAAGAATATACGAACTCAGAGCAGCAGTGCTGTGCAGTGCTCCGTTTCTGACAACCCTCCTTGGAGGATTTTCTTCCTACAGTTGCTAAGACACAATACCCCTTAAATCACCAGTGGAGAAGGGCCATCTGCTCTGCATTGAAGATCATGAAAGCTACCCTTTCAAGAGGGACCTAGTAACCAACGGGCTGCAAGAGGAGCTCCTTACAAGTGCCAGGGAGGGCAGAAAGTCCTCACGCCTGAAGCCACCAAGCCCAGGCTTGCAAAAGACTGGGTGTGGTCCCGGCTCCAAGTGGCCCTCTGTTGTGCCTTCCTCCAGAGAATGTGTCCAGTCCAAAGAGACTAGCCTTTCTACTAGACATCTGATCTTGGACAAGTTGCTTAACCTCTCTGTCCCTCAGTTTCCTGAGCTGTAAAATGGGACAATAACAGTATCCACCCCATAGAGTTGACAAGAACATTAAATGAGATATTGCATCAAAAGCCCTGGAACACGGGGCTTGCTCAGCAAGCTTCACCTATTACTAGCTATTATTATTGAGTGCTACCAAGTGCTAGGCACCACTGAGCTTTTATCATAATTGTCTTAAATACAATCATGAGGCAGCTTTCGTGTTGTTAATTTTTTTAACTAATTATTGCTGATTGATTTGCACATGCATGTGGCTTTGGGGCTATAACCATTTAATGAGGAATCTCTTTGGTTCCCGTGCCCACACTTTGCTGGCAGCCCTAGCCCAGTGCCACAGGAACACTGGGGTAGACATGACGACCTGGAATTTACGTGGCTTTGAACAAGTGGTACAGCGATTCCGTGGTGGAGGCATAACTGGACCCACAGAGTTTTGGTTCTGTGGCACCATGAGGCTGCCTCTGCTCCTCCACCATCCCCCACTCTTCACAAACACCCGTGGGAAGCAAAGACACAAACACAAACGAAAACAAACAGCAACGTGGAAACCTAGCGTTTGTGTTTTACCCACGAGGTCATTTCCTATGTGCTTACTCTCTCCGCTTATGTATCTGTCACAGCAGCCCCACGTGGAAGCTACTAGTAGTGCCCCCATCTCCCAGGAATCGCAGAGACGCCTGAGCACGAAAGTAGGCCATGGCCCCTGGAAATAGCACTCCTGGTCAGCCCCTTCCCCGCTCACCAACTGTGGGAACTGGGGTCAGTTAAAGACCCTCCGTTTCTTGGTCTGAAAGACGGGAATAACGACCTCTACCCCACAGGACTGTCACTCAGTCATATGTTCACTACACGTTGATTGAACAGCAAACAGTAGGAACTGTGCTGTGTGCTTGATATATACACACACACACACACACACACTGGAAAACAAAATGGGCTTAAATGAGATTTCTTATATAAAGCTCTTAGCACACAGCCTGGCAAATGAAACATGCTTAGTAACAGTTAATGTCATTATGATTACTATTATTGTGGCTCAGTCAGCGTTGGAATGAAAGTCTTTTTAAAAAAATATGTTTTTATTGATTTTTTAGAGAAAGAGGAAAGGAGAGGGATGGAGACTTAGAAACATCAATTGGCTGCCTCCTGCTTGCCCCCCTACTGGGAATCAAAGCCTGCATCCCAGGCATACGCCCTGACCAGGAATCGAACCAGCAACCTTTTGGTGCATGGGATGACGCCCAATTAACTGAGTCACACTGGCCAGGGCAAGGTCTTTTTGACTCTCAAATCCTCTCCATAAAGAGGAGGTTTTGTAGGGACCAGCATGAGATAAGAACAGAAGGGGACCTGGGGTTGTCCAGAGAAGACGTCAAATGCTAGATTTTTATTATGTGCCATAGCCAGCTGCATGATTCCTTTTACTTCCAAAGCATTTAGGTCTTCTCCTTCCCTTCTCATCGTCCACCCCTGTCAGATGTACACATGTCTTTCAATTTCCATAAACATCCCCCTCTCTGTGGGAATAAATGCATGAACCCTTGAAAGTGAACCCCGTGTGTTTGATTCTCCGGAAAGGTGTAGAAACCACCCAGACACGGTGCTAATGGGATGTGACAGAACTCACAGCTTCTCCGGGCCTGGGAGGAAAAATGTTGACAAAAGGGAAGCTTAATGAGCTTCCACCCACATTTCAATTATCCTAACAAGCTGCCAGAGGAAGCCCTGTTTGCGGGGCCGTAATCCGGAAAGTTTTGACAAGCCTCGGAGGAATCTATCTGCGTGGCAGCTGAGAAGGCTCACGGAGGGAAAACAGTCTTCCTCTGGGAGAGATGTGTACAGATGACAAGGCCAAGCTGGCAGCCAGCTTTGTCACCTGGAACTGGAGAGGGCCCTCTGCTCAAAAACCTCCCTCCTTAGCGATGCCCATTCAGTTGTATCAGCTATCACCTGCCACCATAATGCCGCGTAACAAGTACAACACCTCTGTGGCATACAGTAATTATTGGTAATCTCAAGCCAATGGCCTCTCAAATCACACAGGGACTCTTGATCCCAGGCTCAGGAAACGCATGAGATGACTTCTGCTGCGTTCTATTGGTCACAGTGGTAAGGTCAGCTGAAATCCAAGGTCTGAGAAATAGACTCCATCCTTTGATGGGAGGGACTACAGAGTCACATGGCAAAGAGTCTGGGGACAGGAAGACCACTGACTGGGCCCATCAGTACATCAGTCTCTCCCAACAATATAAACATAACACCCACCATTACTGAACAGCAACGACGTGCCTACGCTACGTCACAATGACAGGCTCTGAGTCTTGGTTTTAGCTGAGACACTCAAACCCTTGATGTTTCTAACCAAGAAGCCGGCCCTGCAGAGGCTCCAGGTGAAAACAGTTCTGTGCCCTTCGGTCCAACACCCACGCCCAGGGTGTACTAGTAAGAAGGCTGAAGTGGGGAACTGGGGAGAGGAACTTTTTTGGAGGAAGGAGTCCGGTGTGAAAAGAGCCTCAGTCCCTCTTGGGGAGGACAATGACTCCTGGCCACAGCCTTGTATGAGGAACTTCAAGGGGACAGCTCTAGTTTTCTGTGTGTTCTCTGGGACCTGGGGGGGCTGGTATCTGACTTAGACCTGACAAACGTATAGACTAACAGACTGTGGCTGGAGGCTGTCAAGACCAGAGGACGAGGATGGAGGGTAGAAGTGGAAGAAGATGCCATGTCCATCTTGGGGCACCAAGGAAGCAGGAGTTTCCCACGAGTTGAGGAGATGTGCAGAACCTGGGATGGAGACAGCTTAAAAAATATCCCACCCGAAATCAATAGAAAAGAGCACTGTCATCTACTCCCTGGCCCCCATGTCCCACCTTGTCCAGGGACTGAGCCATGTGGAAGCCACTAGAAGGGGCCCCAAAGAACACAAAGCACATCTAAAAAACACACACAAAAGACTCAGCTTGAACACCTGCCAACCCCAGAGGAACGTTGAATGCCTGCCAAGCAGAGAGTGCCAACACCACTCCTGCCCTCGTCATCCTCCCTCTGTTCCCTCAGGCCTGTGGGGTCATAGGGAAGCCAACCACAACCCCCATCCCAAAGCCTGAGCTAAGACAGGGGCAAAGCAGCGCTACCATTACCCACACAAACACTCCACCTTTGTTGGAACGTGAAAAAGGTGCCCCCCTGCAAGAAACTTTACTTCCATCTGTCTGATGTTTGTCCTAATATACTGTATGAGTTATCTATTGCTGCATAACAAAGTTCCCCAAGACTTAGTAGTTTAAAACAATAGCATTCATTACCTCCCAGTCCTCCCAGTTTCTATGGGTCAGGAATCTAGGCACAGCTTAACTGGCCCTCTGGCTCGGGGCTTCTTACCAAGTTACAATCAAAATGTCAACTGGGCTGTGGTCTCAATGGAAGGCTTGACTGGGGAAGGATCCACTTTTAAGCTCATTCACATGGTTGTTGGAAAGCTATTGGTCTGAGGCGACTTTCTTTGTTCCTAGCCTTATGGGCCTCTCCATAGAGTCATTCAATCTGCCAGCTTGCTTCATCAGACAAGCACAAAAGAAGAGGAGAGAGGAGAGTACCAGCCAGATGGAAGACTGTCTTTTACCATCTAATCTCAGAAGTGACATTCCATCACTTTTAATGTTTTCTATTAGAAACAAGTCACTAGGTCCAGCCCTAAAGGCTAGGGATCACACAGGGCATAAAACCAGGAGGAGGAGATAATTGGGTGGGTCATTGCAGAAGTTTGCCTACTTCATATACTGATTTTATTAGAGCAACACACCACTTCTACCGGCCAAAGATCTGCTATACGAAATACACAGACCTATACTGCCTATGACGTGAACATGCCCTCTAGTCTTACGTGCTATACAACCTACCAGTCATATGTGGCTGCCTGGAGGAGCTGCTTTAACATCCTTTTCAAATGTTTCATTGTAGGAGTTCCCAAGCATTTATAAAAGCAGGGGAAATAATGGAAGAAACATGGCTATTCTTGTTTCCCTTATGCCCCACCTTTTCCTGCAAACCACGTTATTGAGAGCAAATCTCAGACATCGTGTTATCTCATGTCTAGTAATTCCACACGAAGCCCCCATCCCTATTTACCGTCCCACAGTGAGCACGCGTGCCTGCATTTCACCGCTGCTCAGCCAGGGCTCGCAGTTCTCAGGTCAGTTCAGAAAGGTCTCTCACAGTTGGTTTGTTTGGAAGAACCTTTAGCTTTAACTGAAGCCCCGGGTTTTCATCAGTCCTCAGAGTCGGCATTTTAATTACCGAGATGGAACTATTCTGTGAGTAGAAGTGACTGTAGGATGTTTTATTATCCAGGAATGACCAGCAAAGTGATGGAGGAGGCCCAGGACTTCACCCAGGGGCAGAGAGAGCCTCGGCTCCCCGCGCTGTGTCTGTGGACAGTGGAGAAATGAATGAGCTGCCTTCTTGCCCGCTCCTCAGGAGGGCGACCTCTAATCCTCCTCCTGCCCTTCGAGGTCGGCGTTATGATCCTCATCTTCATCGATGAGAAAATGTAGATGCGGGAGAATTTCGTCTAAAGTCACATAGCTATTGCTTACAGCCGATACCCAACTCACGTCTGTTTCACCTTCCCAAGGGACTCTGGGAGCAAGCTAAAAACCGACACTCATAGGACATGACAATACTGTGAATGCCTTTTTTAGTTGTTTTTTAAAGATTTTTCATTGCTTTTTTAGAAAGAGAGAAAGGGAGAAGGGGAGAGAGAGAAACATGGTTTGGCTGCCTCCTGCATGCCCCCTATGGGGGATCGAGCCTACAACCTGGACATGTGCCCTGAGGGGAATGGAATTGGCAACCTGTTGGGGCACGGGACGACGCCCAACCAACGGAGCCACACTGCCTCATCTCTCCTTGTGAAAGCCTTTTACTTGACATCAGCAAAACCTGAACCATATCGGCTATTGACTTCGGTTTCCTAGTACTTGGCACAGAACAGGGTACACAGCAGGTGCCTAATAAATGCAGCCTATGAAAAGCCTGTCTGGCCAGCTTTAGCCCTGAAGTTGCCATCACACAGAAACCTGTACAAAGAAACTCCAGTTCTAACAGCCAGACAACCTGTCTGAAGAGTAGTTTTACTCCACGACCCCAGCCCCCCTCCGCTTTACCTCAGCTCTCACCCCTGGACAACGGTGGCAGCAGCAGAGGGCGCAGCAGACGCGGTGAGCAGCGGATCCATGCCCACACTTTCACATTCTGGAACACTCGGTTTTACTTGCTTTCTGGAAACTAGGTCTCGGGAAGAGTCTGGGGGAGGAGTTCCCAGAATTATTTCTTTTAACGGGGCAGCGATGGCCAAGGGAACGGCATTCTTTCCTTCCATGAGACCTGCTCCCAAGCTGCCTGAAACCTCCCACGCACCCCACCCCTTCTCTTTGCCAACGACTCCTAATCCTTCAGGACTCGGCATAAAGCTCATTTGCTCAGTGATGCCTTCGCTCTCTCCCCCACGTGAACTTTTATTCCTCTACATGCCTATCACCTGCCCCATCTGTCTTTCCCTCAGAACCATCAGCCCAATGAGGCACAGCTGGCCTCTGTCTTGCACTGGAACACAGTAGGCACTCAAACACTCATTCCTGACTGATTGATACTTTTTAAAAAAGAAAGCCATATTAAAACAGCCTTTTCTGAAGTCTCTTAAAAATAATTACAGAGCCCAGAGGCATTCCATTCATAAAACAGAACAAAACTTGAAATTCATCTTTTCTCCCCATTACTGGTCCCACAGCCCATGACAACCAAATTCCTTTCCTCTATTTTGTAAACTCCCTACATCTCCGAACCTAACTATGCCAGCTGTTTTGTGTTCTGTCTCTCTCTTCCTATAATTTCTCTTATAATCCTTTGTGTCTACTTTGAGTTGTCATATCCATCCATTATCCAGATTCCAGAAAGCAAGGAAGGGCTAGACCAGGGGTGGGCAAACTTTTTGACTCGAGGGCCACAATGGGTTCTTAAACTGGACCGGAGGGCCGGAACAAAAGCATGGATGGAGTGTTTGTGTGAACTAATATAAATTCAAAGTAAACATCATTACATAAAAGGGTACGGTCTTTTTATTTTTTAGTTTTATTCATTTCAAACGGGCCGGATCCGGCCCGCGGGCCGTAGTTTGCCCACGGCTGGGCTAGACACAACCCAATAATCCTTAGAACGTGGGGTAGGACTGTAAACCTCTGAAGGCTGGGCTGTTTGCCCATTCTGTTCCCTGCTGTGTTCTCAGTTCCTAGGATAGTGCCTGGCACCTGGTTGGTAATCAATCAAGATTTATTGGTTGCACCCTAGCCGGTTTGGCTCCGTGGATAGAGTGTTGGCTTGCAGCCCGAAGGGTCCCGGGTTCGATTTTGGACAAGGGCACATACCTTGTTTGCAGGCTCCTCCCTGGCCCGGGCCCTGGCTGGGGCACGTGCAGGAGGCAACCAATTGATGTGTTTCTCTCACATCGATGTTTCTCTCTGTCTTTCCCTCTTCCACTCTCCCTAAAAATCAATGGAAAAATATCCTCAGGTGAAGGATATAAAAAAAGATTTATTCATTGAATAATATATATTCTTTTAAATTTGTCACATATTTTTGTAGTTGTTGTTAAATGAATGGATGGACAAGTAACAAGAGGTGTTTCGGGAGAAAAAAGAAGGAAAAGATGAACAAAGCCGTATGAAAACTGCATCTTCTGGAGTCTCTTAAAGATAATCACAGAGACGGGAAGTTTGGCTGCCGAAGCAGAGGCCATACCAAGTGGAGCACAGCCCTGGGCATTCTCAGACCAGAGGCTGCTGTCGGCTGCTGACTCAGCAGCAAACAGCACTGGGGACCCGGGCAGGGTGCGGCTGGCAGCCTGGCAGCGATTTGGCTGACAATGTCCTCCTATGCGTCAGCGTAATTGGATTAGCATCCATGGAGACCGTCTCCCAGACCCCGCAAATGCAATACCGAGAGGCAGGCACCGCAATTCATCTGGCATTATGAGGCACTGAATTGCCATCCAGTCCCGCGCCGCTCCTCGCTGCTTCGTGTGTGCTCGTTAGAGGAAATGAGGTGGATGCGACGAGCCTGGGAACAATTAAAATCCCCCACTTAGCCGGTTCCCAGCAGCGGCGCCCACGTTCTCCCGATAAGCACTGTGGTTTGCCGAGCTCTTATGCACAGACGTTCGAGGGGTGGGGGTGGGGGTTTCAAATTCTGAGCAGTGGCTACCAATTCATTTTGCTGCATCCAAGGATATTAGGATGGGTCGTCAGGGCAGAGGGAACGAGGACCGCCGTGATATGAACCAACCTGAACAGCATCCATAACAGACAGTTCCATGACCACCAGTCCTGGGCTCAGGCCCACGGGGAAGAGTATTTCTCAGGATGCGTCTCAGCAATTCGGCTGGGTGCTGGGCCACGGTCAAGAGCCAGGAAGACAGGACGCAGCCTTGAGTCCAGAGGGTGTGTTAAGACTAGGAGTGGGAGAACTGGGAGCAGGAGGAAGTGGGGAGGAGAACATGGCGCTGGGCAGATGACTCATGGCATCAAGAGACTGCTAGACTGGACTTCCTTGGAGGCTCGGGGTGGCCACCTCAAGGACTGTGTTTTGCTGGCTGCAGGGAGTGGCTTACAGCTGCTGGGGTGCAAGGCAGTGTGGGAGAAAAAGCAGATTCTGGGAGAAGTATGGATCTGAGACTGAATCCCAGTCCCACCTTGCTCAATGGTTTAACCCAGGGGTCCTCAAACTACGGCCCGCGGGTCACATGCAAATAAAAATATTGTATTTGTTCCCGTTTTGTTTTTTTACTTCAAAATAAGATATGTGCAGTGTGCATAGGAATTTGTTCATAGTTTTTAACTATAGTCCGGCCCTCCAACGGTCTGAGGGACAGTGAACTGGTCCCCTGTTTAAAAAGGTTGAGGACCCCTGGTTTAACCACTTCAACCCTTGGCCCTTCTGATGGAGGAAAGACACCCATAGAGCACAATAGGAGAGGATCACGGTTGTGGAAAGGACTAGACGCAGGGGTTCTCAACCTTCTGGCCCTTTAAATACAGTTCCTCATGTTGTGACCCAACCATAAAATTATTTTCGTTGCTACTTCATAACTGTAATGTTGCTACTGTTATGAATCGTAATGTAAATACCTGATATGCAGGATGGTCTTAGGCGACCCCTGTGAAAGGGTCGTTCGACCGCCAGAGGGATCGCGACCCACAGGTTGAGAACCGCTGCTGTAGAGAGAGCTGGTGGAGAGCTGTGACAGTTTTTTCTCCCCAACCCCCTGGGGGAGAAAGGGCTGTGCTCTCCTCATCTGGAGCCCAGCGGGAGGAGCTTGGAGAAGAACACGTTGAGCATGATCTGTGTCCCCTGAAGATCCGAGGACCCTGTGACTAGAGAAACCTAAGGGAGAACTCTAAGGGCTGGAGTCTGGCAAGCAACCATACTCCCACCAAAGGCGAGTGTTTTCCTTGGGGAAGGAAAGGGAGAAGGAGAGGGAGACCCCGGGGGGGGGGGGGGGGGGCAAGGGGGAGAGCAGCTAGCTGACCTGCCAGTAAATGAAAGATGCTTTGCCTAAGAAGGCCTCCAGGAGGGATGCTGAGCCCGCAGTGTGGGGTGGCGGACCACAGAGAACCAAGGTCAGAGGGAGCATCCGTCCTGGACAGTTGGAGAGCGCAGCTCGAGTGCCCGCCAACTACAGGTGCGAGATGCGCGCCGAGTCCCTGCAGACAGGTGTGCATCCGTGCACTGAACCAAGGCGCTGGCCCAGGAGGGCGTGAGCTGCAGAAACCCAGCCCTGTGCAGCTCTCAGGTGCGCACACTCAGTCCCTGGGCGGGGCTGACATTGGGTTACCGCTAGGTTTGTTGTCCTGGGGGCGATGGACTCCACCTTGGGGCTGTTTCTTTTTCTTAAGCATCATCATTTCCCTTTGACATCTCATTTCCTCACAGTTATGTTCAGACAGTTGTGGTTCTCGCACCAAATTTAGCACAAAAATGGCCAGATCATCTATTGACTGAAGACACTTCGCATTGGGGGTATAAATCCTCAGTTACACAGTCTGTAGATATTGCCAGGGTTGCAAATAACCTGTTCATGACCAGATAAGATCTTGTCCCTTCGGCAGTCTCCTCAGGCTCTCATTCTTCTCCCAGTAGGTCCTGGGGAAAGTAATCTGGCAGCAGACTTCAGCTTTCAAGCCAAAATTACATTTAGCATTCAGTTCCCAGTGTGGCAAACCTGACATTTTCAGACACTTCCAAAATGCCAAAGGGAAGAGCTGCATCTTTTGTTTCAAGGCAGTGTCTTCCAAGTCAGTTTTCTACTGAGTAATTTATCTGAGCCTTGATTGTTCCATCTGTAAAATGGAGCCAGTGATAACCATCCTCTCTCACAGGGTTGCTCTGAGGATGGATGAGTGACCGGAGAACTCGAGTTATTCCCACTGTTGCTTCCATCATCCCCTACGAGTCAGGGGAGGAAATCAGTGGGTCTGGTCCATGACAGCTGGTGGCCAACATTGCATCCAGGCTGAATTGATCAAATTCACTGTATTGAGCAAAACTGACCGACTGTGACACTTTGGGTGAATTCTGATCAAGTGCGCGCCAACTGGTACGACCGCCAGGTTCTGTTTTGTTTTGGCTGTTCAACCCTTTCCGAGCTCTGAAAGCTACAGAAAGAACAGGAAAGGGAGCCGTGCTCTAGGGCAGTGGAGGGGCCAGGCCACAGGGTTTGTGGGAGAGAGTGGTTAAGGACAAAGCTAAAAGGAAGCAGGACAGGCCCTGATGGTGAAGAGCTGGCTGCCAGGAGGAGGTGTCCAGCTATTCTCCCCTGAGCATCAGGGGCTGGGGAGAGAAATCAGACCAGAAAAGAGTGCCTTTCCTTTGTGTGATTCAATGCAGGGACCACACAAGGAAAGGGGTGCATTTCTGCTATGAAAAGCCCCTAAAGAAAGAAAAAGGAGAGGTGAGAAAACCACCTCCTGGAGCCTCAGTGTCTCCATCTGTAGAATGGGAACTAGACCACAGAGTGCTGGTGAGACCTCACACACGGGAGAGGTGCACGCTGTCCACACTCCTCCCTTCTTGGGGGGGTCTCCCACCCCATCCTCACTGCTCTGTGGAAAGTCAAAGACCCAGCAGGCCCTGGAAGGAAAGGCTGTCGCTCCTTGGGACCTAGAGGCAGAGAGCTAGGTCTCATTCATCTCTTTTCCCCACAGGGCTGCTCCCAGGACAGCAGTCAATCAACTATTCCTTTTCTTTTCTTTTTTTTTTCTTTTTATTGATTTCAGAGAGGAAGGGAGAGGGAGAGAGAGATAGAAACATCAATGATGAGAGAGAATCATTGATTGGTTGCCTCCTGCACCAATCTACAGGGGGTCGAGCCTGCAACCCAGGCATGTGCCCTTGACTGGAATCGAACCTGGGACCCTTCAGTCCGCAGGCTGATGCTCTATCCACTGAGCCAAACCAGCTAAGGCATCAATTATTCTTCTTAAAACTTGCACACATGCCCGCACGCCATCAGGAGAGGAAGGAAATACACCAGCACGTCCCCGTCATCGCTCAGTTATGGCACTCTATCTCCTTTTTGCTTAGCTGCATTTTCTGGCCTTCCTAGAATACACGTGCATTTTTTGCGGCATTATCCACGATATTGAACAACACCCCTCCCCCATTGGTACTAGAGGTTACCTCTGGGAAATGGGATGGGAAAAACAGTTAATTACGGTAGGTTTTGTTTGTTTTGTTTTACATTATGTACATCCTGACTTTTCGCCTTACTTTTGTAATATTTTAAAAATAAAAACATAAGCCCTGTGCACAGGTAGCATCAGTGTTGCCATGTGAAAGACTTGATTCCAAATCCTGGTTCACCCACATAGTAATCTCTCTAAACCTCAGTTTCTTCATCTGTAAAATGGGGGCAAAACCTCTCCATCTCACTGTGGTGAAAACACATTAGAAAACTGAAGGTGCATTTGAAAGAAATGACAGATACCAGACTTCTCCAAGATGGGCAAAAAAACCTGGCGTGTTTTTTTGTTTTGGTCACATTTATCTACTTCCATTTCTCTCCCACCACAAAGTCTTCCTCTGGAAAATTCATCAAGACCCTCTCCCCCGTCCCCAAGAGATCACCAGGAAGCGAGCTTTATCCCGGGTAGGAAGGCAGCGCTGAGCTAATCTTTTCTATTGTCTTTGGGAATTTGTTTGCCTGTGCGCCTAGGTGCCCCACACATGCTCACTAAGCCTTCTGCCAAACTTCATGAGCCATCTAGGCTTCTCTGATGCTATTCCGAGTCTCTTATTTTCTGGCATTAATTTAAAGCAACATTTTCTCACCTCTGTCGCAGGCTTCCATGAGTTACAGGCTTACAAAAAGAATTGCAACAGATTTTGTCACAAATTGCCCAAAATAAAAACGTTTGGTTTCATTTCCTGTTTCATTTCCAAATGATTAAGCCGTAGCTGCCTGTGACACCCGTGAGGAAGGACTCTAAGACCATTCCCAGGCTAAACAAAAACAAAATAAACCAAACAGCAACCAAAGAATGCCATAGCCTTAGTAATTCGTGTTTTCCACTAATGAATGACTAATGTTGCCTGGGGCTGGTAACATAGCTAGCATCCCAAATCTAATAAGGCTTTTTCTCTTTTCATTGCAAAGAAGAGACCTGGTGGGAGTTCCATGTGCTACAATATGGCAGAAACAACAGCTACTGTTTATGGGGCGCCCTAAGAGTTAGGGGGTTCCCATACAGAATAACACATATTGCAACTCCCCCTTTATCAGGATAGTTTTGGTTACAAGTGTCAGACAACCAATTCACACTAAGTTAAGCAAAAAGGGAACCAATTGGGCTCATGTAACTAAGAGAACTGAGTTAGTGCTTAAAATCACAGGAAGGGTTTCAGAAACCAGCCTTTGTGACTAGCTACAGAAACTTCCTCTCCCCATCTCTCATATTTAATTCTCTCCGCTGGCCTTTGCCTGTCGATCACATGGCCTGCTATAAACAAGCCCCTTCCTTATGAAGGGGAACATGGCTACCATTCTCCCAACGGGTATAAAGTGCTGCCTTCTCCCAACATGTGTATATCAGTCCCAGAATAAAATGCTGATTGGACCATTTGGGTCACACATCCATTCCTTGCACCAATCGCTGTTTGTTGCCAGATGACTTGGTCAGAACTGGGTTACAGTCTCATCCTTTTGACCAAGGGCTCTGTGTCCGTTCATAGGAGAAAGGTTTAACAAACTAATAGGTAGGTAAAAACAAGGTCACTATGAATAGCTGTGCATGTTGCATGCTGCCCACGGTTGCCAGCGGAGGGGCTAAACAGGGAATAAAATCCTGCCTCTGATCTGCTCAGTGAGCCATGCACCCTGGCCCCAGACACATCTGCTAGAAGAAGGAATGCCATTTTCCAGTTCATACCAAGATGTCATATAGGCCAGCAGCCGCCCTGAGCAAAAGCAACAGCAACTTCGGGCCACCACAATCTCTAGGAAGCCAGTAACGATGATCGCATTTTCAAGATGAGAAACTAGAGGTCCATAGAGGCCAAGTGAGGCGTCCAAGGCTACACAGCAGGAAACAGTAGAGTCAGGGTTGGAACCCACACCCACCTGGCTCCAAAGCCCGTGTTTCTCCCTTAATAACCCACTCAGCCGCTCTGGGAAGTAAGAAAAGTGGGTTATGTGTGTCTCTTCTCTCTGAAAAGCACTCACTGCATGGGGACAATCTAACCAAGAAAGCCAAGCCCAAGACAAGACACTTCACAAACCCTGTGTTTGCAAGCAGCTTGCAAGTCACGGTGTTCCCCTTAAAAAGGTAATCTCTTGCTTGGAACGGTAAGAAATTAGATGCAATCTGTTCTGATTTCTTCCCAATTTAGGACACGCTTTAGTGACCCATCTGAAGGCATGCCAGCATCCTCGTCTGGAGGGTATGTTCGCTTGGTTTATGTCTGCACTCATCAAGGGCATCTAAATCATCCCACAGGAGAAGGGCCCGGAATTGACCAGCAGGCGTGGAGACGGGCTGCGCTGCCTTTTCCTGGGTATTAATAATAATAATAATAATAATAATAATAATAATTACCATTCACTGGGCATTTACTGTGTGTCATGCCTGGTGCCGAAGACACCCATCACCACACAGCTCTATTAGAAAGTCTGGGCAGGGGATGGATCAGGGATTTGGGCTATTCAGCATTTGAACACTCTTCCTGTTGGAAAACCCTTTATTGGGAGTCTTTTTAAAAAATATTTTATTTTATTGATTTTAGAGAGAGAGGAAGGGAGATGGATAGAGAGAAACATCACTGAGAGAGAAACATCCATCCGCTGCCTCCTGCACTCCCCCTACTGGGGATCGAGCCTGTAACCTGGGCATGTGCCCTGACCGCGAATCGAACCGGTGACCTCCTGGTTCATGGGTTGACACTCAACCACTGAGCAACACTGGCCAGGCTATTGGGAGATTCTTGGTGGGAGCTGGACCTGTTTCTACCACAGAATCAGAAGAGACCGGACCCCAATCGAAACATCCATCCGCTGCCTCCTGCACACCCCCTAATGGGGATCAAGCCTATAACCTGGGCATGTGCCCTGACCGGGAATCAAACCGGTGACCTCTTGGTTCATGGGTTGACACTCAACCACTGAGCCACACTGGCCAGGCTATTGGGAGATTCTTGGTGGGAGCTGGACCTGTTCCTACCACAGAATCAGAAGAGACCAGACCCCAATCGCCTTCCAGAACATCCCATTTTGCTTAAGTGTCTATGTCTGTTGTGTGCATCCAACACCTGCTACATACGAGTGTTGTTAACATTTTACAGATAAGACTCTGGCACTCGGAGGAGCCCAAGACTTAGAGAATAAAGAGCCAGAGGAGGGCAAAGCAGAGCTACGTGAAGGTACGAGAGGCACATGCAGTCAACATACACGTCGCTGTGTAGTCAGGCTGACTTGGCTGTGGATGTCAGCGTCACCAATGCCACGGGACCTCCAGCAAGGGAGTTAGCCTCTCTGTGCGACTCCATGTCTTCATCCAAAACACATGCAACTGTTATGTCAGTAGCATGGGATTCTTGAGAGCATTAAAAGAAATCATGGATGTATTGCTCACAATAGTGTCTAGCACACAAAAGGCATTTAACACATGTTAGCTATCACGTCTGTTATTACTCTTACAGGTTGGGGCAAAGTAGCTGTATGAGAACCACACAGTGTCTCTGTATTATTATTTGCTAATCATTATATTATTTTCCATACGAACAGCTGTGCACCTACTTCTGCCCCACCCTGTACGTGTCCATTAATCCCTTTCTATCACATCCTGTTAGAAGTGAGGGTTCTCGGACGGTCTGGGGGGATTGTTGATTTATTTCTGTCATCCCTCCCACCTCCCAGCGACGGGGATGAAAGAAAGCAGAGTAATGCTTCCACTGGGAGTAATAGTCCACGTCGGCGCACGAGGGGGATTCTGAAACCAGACGCGCACTCTGGTTCTCCAGGCGCCTCAGGAGGACCCGGCACCGAGCAGAGGTTGGGCCCGCGCTCATCAATCACACTAATGACGATGGATGGCCAGCCCTTTGCCTCAATCACCAGCTGCCCAGGGTTTTATCACCATTTCCCAGGGCAGAGCAGGCCACCCCCAACTTGTACCCAGGCGGTTTTTTTCTTACTCCCTGTCACCCAGAACAGAGCCAATTAAAGCGCTCATTCATTTCTCCCCCATCCGCCCTTTTAATTGCAAACAGTGCTGAGGGTTGAATAACACAGAACAAAAGACAGATTTATTTACCCCAGGATATAAACACGATTATCAGAAACAAGCATTCAGAGCCCTTCGCTCCTGGGAGAATTTTAATTTGCTGACCCCTGCCTTACAGAAATCTCAGGTCTGTTCACGTAATTATAAAACCCCAAGAGTTTCGTCCGTTTGAGCTAGTTGTTGGCACACATGCATCACCCTGGCTCCTCCTCTCATTGGCCAACTCTGAGCCTCTGCACTGGGCTTCACACCAGGCTCTCTGAGCCCAGGCAGGAAGCCTGAAAGAACTTCTCTTCCCCTGGTGACACTCTCCTACCACAGGCCTCCTGGAGCGACGGAGGTAAAGTTACACTGGTGAGTTAGCATGCTTTTGGTTACAAATCATTTAACCTCACAGCAAAATGACATTAAGCCAAAAGGGACACTCTATCGGCTCCTGTAACTGAAAAGTTGACCATTAATGCTACCTTCAGGCATGGTCAGCTCAGGGCTCTAAGCAGGTCATTGGGCCTCCCTCCTACCGTCCCGGGACATTCAGGCAAGTCAGCCTAAAGTTGCAGCCTGTTCTCTGCTGCCAGGTGGGTGGAGAGGTCTGTCCTGAGCTTGAGGGGGGTGGGCAGGGCAGCAGCTGGAGCCTGAGGGAGAGAGGGAGGGAAGCAGAGAGGCGCCTGGAGCGGGGGAGGGGAGCTCCAGAGACCCCCGCTGGCTGAAGTGACAAGCAAGATGAATCTGTGAAACATGCATGGGTTCCGATGGGGGAAACCTGGCTTCATGAAGGAAAATAAAAAGAAAAGGAGGGGAAAAATAAAAACAGAAAGAAAGGGAGAGGGAGAGAAGCTTCTAGAAATTGAGTGGGATGGAGCTTGAACATCATAATTACAGTAAACCTTTAAAGGGAAAGCAGCACCATAGATTGGTAAAAGCTGAGGCCTACTGGTGAGCAAATGAATGAATGAAAAAATCCATGTGCCCAGCTGCTGGGCTAAGGCCTTTCCATGACTCATTTAACTTACTCCTCACAACAGCACCGAACCATCTCATTCGGTATGGATGAGGATACCGAGGCTCAGAAGAGGTTAAAGAAATGAATCAAGCCCTAGCCAGTTTGGCTCAGTGGATAGAGTGTCAGCCTGTGGACTGAAGGGTCCCAGTTCAATTCCGGTCAAGGGCACATGCCCAGGTTGTGGGCTCGATCCCCAGTGGGGGTGTGCAGGAGGCAGCCAATCAATGATTCTCTCTCATCATTAATGTTTCTCTCTCTCTCTCCTTCCCTCCCTTTCTCCCTCCCTCCCTCTCTGAAATCAATAAAATATATAATTTTTTTTTAAAAAAAGAAGTGAATCAAAGTCACACAGCTAGGAACTAGTCTAGTCAAGAATTGAATGTGAATCTGACTCCAAATCAGAGGCTCTTAACCACTACACTTGGGCTTCTTACTAGTAAGAGCTGTTCTGAAGAACACCATACCCAAAAGGTCTCTGTTTAAGGAGGTGGGGATGGTTTGACCAAACACAATTGGAAGCGTATTACCACCCACTGGGAAGGTCGCAGCACACAGCACACAGCACACAGCAGCGCTGTGAGAAGCTGTTTACCTTGTCTGTGTAACAAACCAGCCCATGATGGTTCACTGTATGTCCATACCCAGCTATTTGGTTGAACGTTGGTCTCCATGTTACTGGGAAGGTGTTTTTAGATGAGGTTAACACTTAGGTCAGTAGACTTTGAGTAAAGGAAATTCCCCTCTGCAATGTGGGTGGGCCTCATCCAATCAGTTGAAGGCCGTAAGAGAAAAAAGGCTGATGCCCCCTGGGAAAGAGGGAATTCTGCCTGCAGACAGCTTCAGACTTGAGTGACAGCTTCCCCTCTCCCCTGGCTCTCTCCTGCAGACGCTGAACTTGCCAGCCTCCACAACCACAGGATCCAACTCCTATATGTCTTACTGGTTCCGTTTCTCTGGGGGACCCAGTCGTATACGCAGACTAAACTTATGATGCCCCTGAAGTCTGTGGCTCAGGATTCAGACGGGGCACAGCAGGGACCACTCGTCTTTGCTCTATGGCTGGGACTGCAACTGGAAACCTCTAACAGCTGGACTAACAGTGTGGGCGGGAGGGTGCATCCCAGGTAGCCTTCCCCACCTGCCTGGCTCTTTGGCAGGATGATGGGCGGGCTGGGCTCAGCTGGGACTGCTGGCCAGAGGGTATACCACGCCTCTCCGAGGGCGGCCACCTGGTGTTCCAACTCGGACATGGTGACCCCATGTTCCAGCCTCGGAAGTCACGTAGTGTCATTTCCACCACACCTATCAGTCTCAGATTCCAGGGGAGGGGACAGAGGCCCCACCTCTAACGGGAGGAGTGAGAGATTTTACAGCAAGATTATAAAACCACCATAATGGCCCTACGGCAAACACACGTGTTTCCTTTTGCTTGACCCAGCTTTTCTCCATCTTCTAACTGCGTCTTCCCAGAGTCGTAAGTTGAAGTCTTAACCCCCAGGATCTCAGCATGCGACCTTATTTGGAAACAGGGCTGTAGCAGGTGCAGTCAGTTAAGATGAGGTCGTGCTGGAGTCCAGGGGGCCCCTCAGCCAATGACTGAGTCCTTTTTATAAAAAGGGGACATTTGGACACAGACGCACCCAGGCAGCATGCCATGGGACGATGCCGGCGACTAGCGAGGTTTTGCATTTACAAACCAAGGAACCTCAAAGATGGCCCGCAAACCTCCGGATGCTGGGAGGGAGGCATGGAACAGACTCTCCCAGTCTCAGGAGGAACCAACGTGCCAACATCTAGCCTCCAGAACCGTGAAGCAAATTCCCATTGTGTAAGCCACCCAGTTCCTGATACTTTGTTACTGTAGCCCTAGGAAGCAAATACATATTAATTCATTCACTCATTCACTCACTCACTCAGTTGAATTCAAGGCCCTTCGCAGCCGGGCCCCTAATGCTCGCCACTCCCTTCTCTGCATGTTCTGTTTTCTAAAAATAATGTACTCAAATACCTGGTAAACAGGATGCACAGTAACGTCTCCGCCCTCCTCTTTAGCTGTTTGTCCTCTCCTCATTCCTGCTCGTTGCACTGAGCCTGCTCCGGGGGTTTGCTCCGCCTCCTGGGCCTCTCTCTTCCACACGCACCTGAGCTCCCAATTTCCTAAAGAGGCTGGAGACTGGTTCCTCCCTCCGAGCCAGCTCCTCCTCCTGCTCTAAGCCGAGCCCCAGGCAGCCCCAAGGACTGGGCAGGGGCTCACAACACCGCCGTGGGAAGGCTGGGAGAGGGGTGGGCGGTGGCTGAACAAGCTTTTGGGACTTTTCTGGGTCTGATGGAAGCAGCAGAAAAGAGGGAATGCGGCAGGAGCCAGGTGGGGGGACACCACTGAGCGTCGGTAGGAGATGGTGCCCAGTCCAGGCCTAATAAAAATCAGCTGCGTGACTTTAGGCAGGTCTCTGAACCTCTCTGGGCCTCAATCTCCCCATTGATGGAACCCAAATATCCACAGGGATCCTCTTTCCTTTAAACTCCAGACGAGATCCATACAGGTACCTTTAGTACAAATTGTAGAAAATCTGGTGCCCTCCCCAAGATTTCTGTGAATTCCTGGGGTGGGGGGGGCTTTCCTTTTGCTGTTAGTTCTATTTAGGGATCATCACTAATGGGGTCCCTTTCAACTGTGGGGCAGGCAGGTGAGGAATTCAGCTCCTTCCTCCACCTCCACCAAGCTAGCCACTCACATGAGGTATCATGTGAATAAACAGGTATCTTGTGTTTGCTGCCCACCACTGAGTCTCCCAATATGAACCCAATATCCCAGAAAAACCTCTCCTCCGTCTCAAACCGAGTGTGAATGTGATGCCACCTCTGGTTCCAAGAGTGAGCACGTGACCCAGCCCTGGCCAATCAAAGCATTCCATCCCTCCAGCCACAGTGATTGGTTCAAAGAAGTCATATGATCCCAGTCAATCAAATGAAAATTCATCCTGAGTCTTTTTTGGAAAAATTATTGAGAATCAATACATAAGAATGAACCAAAAAAAACAAAAGAAGAAGAAAGTATAAAGGGTCAATGACATCATTTAAGGCCCTGGGCCCCAGTCATGCCTGGTGTATTTAATTTCATAAGCAAATAGACACTCCTAACTTATTTTTTCTCAATCCAATTTGAGTTTTATTTCTATCACTTGCTCTTGAAAGAGACCTAATATTAAACCTTGAGAGGCTAGATGAATTGACAGCATAGCAACACAAACAATATAAATTCAATATTAGATATGCGTGTTTCTAGAAGTTCTTTGTTTCGTTAACTCAGGTCCTGCCCCCTCTACCACGAGGCTCATGTGCTCCCTTCAAATTCCTGTTTATTCCTGGGGCAGAGTGGTTCAGCCACACCCACTGCAGCACCCACCCCACAGCAGTTCCCCTTCCTTCCCTCGGGAGTTCTTGTACCAGCTATCCACAAAACACACTCTTCACTCCTCTGCAAGGCCTCCTCTATGTTCCTGCCACTTTAAAACTCTGGAGTTCAAAATACAACAAAGCCATTAAAATTGGGGCCTCGGAGACTGTTTTTCAAAATGCAAGTCACAACCCATTAGTGGGCCTGGAAATCAATTTATGTAGTCATAACCAGCGTTTTTAAAAAATGAAAGCGAACAAAACAGAAAATAACAGAGTACATCATTCATAATAGAGGTGAGTAGTGGTTCATGAAACTTTCACTTCAATTATAAATATAGAGGTACTGCACGTACACTGTACTGGGTCAGAGTTTAAAATACATTTTTCACTGTGGGATCAAAAATGTGAACGCTAAGGGTGAAAATCAGCACTCGCTAGCAGGGAGAGATGTCAGTAAGTTAAAAATTAGTATATTTAATGTGATCTAATTTTTGTCAAATCACAGAAGGGATAAGCTATTGTTGTATCTGGAAAAATTATGAAATTGTTTA
>NW_005871229.1:1356568-1358592 GCF_000147115.1 Myotis lucifugus | reverse complement strand
TGAGAGGGTGAAATTGCTGGAGCTTCTGACACCACCGGTCTGCTGAGGTAGAAGATTCTGGAAAATCTCTCCCCTTGGGGACACAGGCTAAGCCTGAAGGATTTCCAAGATGACCAAGACATCAGCCCCCAAGAAGATACAGAGTTCCCACAACTCAGGGGCCCTCCGGGCCGTTAACGCCTCAGATCCCCCATCACAGGTAAGTCTCCCCTCTCTGCCGAAACCGAACACGTTTTCAATACCAAGTGAAAAGGAATTAGCCTCCAACCAACAAGGGACGGGAAAGAGAGGAGAGTCCTGGTGTAATTGAAGGGTCAAGACACATCCCTGTTGCTATCACTGGTTGGTTTCTCATAAAGAATGAAAATGGCAGCCAGAATGGTGAGCTAGGCCATCCCATTAGCCAATCATTGCCCCCTCGTGGGATTGCTGTGAGCATGAACTGAGGCGCCCAAAGCTCCTAGAACAGCTCCTGACACATAGCAAGCACACCCTCGATGTCAGTTACATTGCACTTTCATTCATTTGGCCAACATTTATGAACCCTTGCTACCGTGCTCTTGTAACAAATGAGATCTGCTTTTAAAAATTTGATAATCTATAGTGTGCATGTTTGGGTTAGGATGTATAAGAGGTAATTATAATGCCGGGTGATTAATGATGTGCCGGGGATGTATCATTGGGTGCTGTGGGAACTCAGAGAAGGACAGCTAACTCAGATGTGTGAGTGTGTGTGTGTGTGTGTGTGTGCACGCGCACGAGTGAGATAGAGAGAGAGAGATGAGAAAGGAAGAAGCCATGCATTTGAGTAAGTGCAATGGAGTTGTCCATCTGAGCAGAAGAAAGTAGAGGAAGACATAGAGGTTGGAATGATATCTTTCTCTTGGGACGAGGGTGGAGGTCAGGGAGGGGGAGAGGCTCCTAAGGAACTGTTGGATAAGCTAGGACCTCAGACGCCAACGACTCATTGAAATCCTGCTGCCTCCGCACCACGTTCTCGGGAACTATGAAGACCTCCAGGTGTCCCTGTGCATACCTGAAGGCTCGTGCCTTTAAAAATTTCAACTCTTTGAGCTACTATAACGCACTGATTAATCGAAACCAGGCTAACTAGAAACTGACAAGCCACAGGGAAATACGTAGAGATTAGGATCGACTTCTGGTGCAGATCAAACCAGTAGTTGTAGTGGTGGTGACAGCGAGGATGACAGCTGGCGGGTACTGAGTTTCACCACGTGCCAGGCTCTGAGCAAGTCCTCACGTGCGATATTTCAGAACCACCTACAATACTTGAGGTGTGAACTGTCACCTCTGAGTGAGAGAGACGCAACACCGGGTTCAGGGGGAACAGGCCCCTGACCCAAGCTCACCTGCCGGCAAGGGACAGGGCAGGGACTTGAACTCCATTCTGTCTGGCTCCGGAACTCAAACCCTCCTGCTTCGCCGTGCTACTCAGTGACAGTGAGCATGCGCCACGGGGGATAGAAAAAGAAGGCGTGAAGCACCGTCACTGGCTTCAAGCAGTTTATGTTTGTTGGGGCGCGGGGGGTAACATGTAAAAGGAGAATAACAAATGCCAGGCAGCCAGGTAACTGTCCAGTGAGAATTGTTTGGGGGAAGATCTGGCTTCTCGGGGGAGGAATGTCACTTACTGAGTCCGCCACGCATTAGCATAACAGGTGCCGCTTGGGAAACAACCCGGAACGGGCCCTGACGCCCTCTGAGTGAGCCACTCTCTTCCTCCAGAGGTGGGAGTCACGACATCATCGCTGATGTTGAACAATGGCGCCCACCTTGGACAACATCTACGCGTAGATTTTCAGTGGAAGGAATAGGAGTGATGGATGCAAATGCTCTGCCCGAATGTCTTCTCCTGCTGGGACCGTCTGTGGGGCTCCGGCTCCCTAACCGGACACTGGGCTCCCTTTGTTTCCCAGGGGGCAACAGAGATGTCTAATGGGGCTGCCGTGGGGGAGGGAGGGTGCGAGGGCATGCTTGGCTACAGGGACCCACATTTCCTCCTT
>NW_005871229.1:1330233-1345554 GCF_000147115.1 Myotis lucifugus | reverse complement strand
CTCCATTTTACCAACGGGGAGCCTGAGACTCGGGGGGATAAGGTAACTGTCCCGGCGACACCATTACTGGTAAATCGAGGTTTGACCCAGCAGTCCTGTCTGCGGCAAGACTCATGCTCCTTCCTGACCCCAGGCCACCCCTGGCGAGGCGACTTCAGGGGGGTGGAGAGGAAGCAACAGATGAGAGAAGGGTCCACACGCCCCTGGCACGAATGGACATTAAAGAAGAAAGACCTACTTATTGAATGGGTAAATGTCTGAGAAAAGGAAACAGTAGCATATTGTTTGTATTTCCTCACTTGTATTTACTTAATCGCTTATAAATGCAAGTAAAGAGATCTCACTTCCAAACTGATCAAATTCCACCCACTTTGCCCTCACTATGTCACATGATACAAAGGTAGACTGTGTGTGTGTGTATGTGTGTGTGTGTGTGTGTGTGTGAGTGTGTGTGTGTGAGTGTGTGTGTGTGTGGTTTGTGGTCAGAGGCAAGTGCTAGCAGAAAGTGGGATCAGAGAAATGCCGAGAGATGTTTGCAAATTAAAGCGCTGAGGGGATCTACAGGTTAAGCCAAGCAAGATAAACAGCCCTGCCAATTAACTTCCTGTTCTCAGAAGCGAAGAGCAGAGGACGCTGCCTGAACAATGAAGCGTGCGGGAGCTTTCACCGTGGGTGCTGTCTGCGCGTCATCCGTTCCCCTTTACACAGGAATGCGTGGCACTAACTGGGGGGTGTGATTAGGATGCTGGCAGGGGCTCGCTTTGATGGGCAACACACAGGCAGGCGCCCAACAGCCATGGCGATCAGAGCCAGTCCCTCTCCAGTAAACTCACAGATTGCAGGCCCCCTAGTCCGCTTGCTCAGGAAAGGGCACTGGGCTGTGATCACAACGTTTAAAAGACCAGGCCTCCCTCTGGGGGTCCTGGCCTCCCAGGAACTGTGACACCAAACACGCGCCCACCGAGCTTAGAGGCTCACTGCTGTTCATGAACCTGCTCATTTCCTCCTCTAGCATATCATCCCCATGACAGGATAAGAAAACTGGGGGTACAGAGGTTCGATGGCTTGGTCCAGGAAGCCCTTGGCTTTAACCTTGCTCTATCCTGCACCCACACCTCGTAGGGCAGTGAAGGGTGGGCACAGGGTGACGAACCCCATTCGCCCCCAACAGAGGTCCTGAGAAGCCCCTCTCAGGTGCAGACAGGGAAACTGCTGAGGATGGGGGGTGTGGGGGGGAGCCCCCCATGAGGAAATGTAAGTGTCAGAGAGAATCCCAACATCCCCATAAAAGGGAACAAATGACATGCAGACAGCACCCAGTACGGAAGCTCCCAGTGGCGCCTTCATGGCTCAGCAGTGCTCTCTGAAGTCAACCAGCAGAGAACGAGCCCGTTCTCCTAATTTCATCTACAGGAACACGGGGGTCCACAGCGAGGACAGTGGGGCAGTGAGGGTGCACCTGTGGGACCAAGGTTAGCCAGCCTGGGAGACGGCCCCGGTAATGACAGAAGTGGCAGCAGACAGTCCCACTGTACTCACTGTGAGCCGTCACTAGTCCAACCACGTGTGCAGAAATGAACTCATTTAGCCTCCAAACAACCCTGCAGGTGAGCACTGCTGTCATCTCCCTATGACGGAAGAGGAAACGCACAGAGAGGCTCAGGGTCCCACCCTCTGCCGTCAGCCCACCCCCCACCTTTCGCACAAGGCCTTCTACCTCAAGTCTCTGCTCTCCCAGGTCCCTCCACGTGGCTCACAGCTTTCCCTTCCTACGCGGTAATCCCACATCTGACATCCCAGGGACCCCACACTCTGAGTCTGCCATGCAGGAGCGTCACATCTTTTCTCAACCATATGGAACGAGAGATCCATCTCAGGGTCTGTGTGCATGAGCTGAGGAGCAGACCTGGGTCTGAGTCCCGAGTTCGCCCTTGACTGTGACCTTCAGTAAGCTTATCCGCTGGAGAGGTCAACATGTGGGCTCTGTCCATCAGCTGACAAATGGATAAACAAGATGTGACACATCCATGTGATGGAATATTACTTGACCATGAAAAAAAACAAAGTCCTGACACCTGCTACAACATGGATGAACTTTGAAAACAGTCTGCTCAGCGAAAGAAGCCAGACACAAAGGACACATACTGTATCGTTCTGCTTATATGAGATGTCCAGCATAGGAAAATCTATAGGGACAGAAAGACTGGGAGATTCCAGCGGCTGGGCGACTGTAGGATAATGGGTTGATATCTGAAGAGGTGTTTTTTTGTTTGTTTTTTGAGCGAGAGAACATGTTTTCGGATGGACTGTGGTGATGGTGGCACATATCTGTGAATATAATAAACACCACTGACCTGCACACTTTAAATGGGTGAGTCGTATGGTGTGTGAATCGCATAGCATTTCACAATGAAGATGCTGAAGAAGGAGAAAGGGGAGGAGGGGGAGGAGGAGGAGGGGGGAGGGGAAAGATGGGGCGAGGAGGGAGCCCAGATCTGCCACCTCCTCGCCTGGAGCCATTGCCTGAGCCTCCCTTTCCCATCCAGTAACAGCTGAGGATGAGGACAGGGTATGAAGATGTCCAGCAATCACTGTGGCAGGGACTCTGGCCACCTGTTAACCCTTCTGCTGCTGGGTCCTGTGGCGGTCCAGGGGGGTTGCGGGGACAGACCAGGTGGCCGGGGAAGAGGCACAGGGCATCACTCCTGCCAACCACTAAGAACCACACCTTCAGACTCTGAGCTTAGAAGTCTGCGACCAGGCAGAAGCCACCTGGAATTCGGTTTGTCAGCAGCAGCGACCGGAGCACTGTTTTCCAGTGCGGAGATTTCCGTGTAATTAACACGAGTTCATCCATGTGCCCAACCTGGGTTTCCATGGAGACGCCCTGCGCTTAGTTAACGTGGCGGGGCTGCACCTGTTCCTCCGTCCGGCGAACCGCACCTACTCGCCATCTTATTTTTCTTACCCCGTGCTACCCCGATCACTCGGCCGTTCTTTTTCCTCTTCTTCTTTCATGTTTCCTAATGAACATCCTGTGAGGAGAAAGAAGAGAGGGAGGGAGAAAAAGACAAAACCTGTTCTTTTCGGAGACAGAGGAAGAACTGGGGAAAGGTGAAGTGTCAGCCTCCCAGCACGAATGACTTATCAGCCGATGGAACTGGCCTCGGCTGCAGAATTCAGGCGCGTCTGTACAAGGAGATGAAAACCACACGAACGTGGCCTTATATGGGGCCTTTCTAGCCTCAGCTGGAGGAACAGACGCGAAATCCAGGCCTGAGAAGTCGCCATATTTGGAAAGACACTGGGGAAGGTGTTAAAAAGATTTACAATACGCAGCCGAACAGCCTCCCTTTAAGTCCAGCAAGGGGTGAAAATTACAATTTGGTGGGGGGTGGGGGGCTGAAAAATGGCATCTCTCAGTGGGCGGGAGGAGCTGTCTGTCTCGCTGGAGTAAGAAACACTTGCATCTCAGTGTGTTTTCTCAAACCTGCGGAACAGATGAGGTTCAGAGGCAGGAGAGTGCAAAGCCCAGCGAGTCCTTGAAAGCTAACGTGAGCTGCCCCTGTGTCCCCCCATCGCCCCCCCCCCCCCCCCCGGGGGTCGGGGATCGGTCTTTGCCGAGAAAAAATAAGGGGGGGGGTTAAGGACCCGGACGCACCAGCTGCGCAACCACAGGCAGGTCATTTCGCCTCTGAGCCTCCGAGTCCCCATCCATAAAAGGGGGGACAGCACTAGTATTTACTTAGGGGATCGTAACGAGGATAAGTGGGTCAGTGTTGAAGCGAGTAGTAACCATCACCGAGTGTTCGTTACTACTGTCCTCTCCCTCCCCGGCACCCAGCACCAGGGCGTAGAGTAGATGCTAGTAAATGGTTGTCAAATGAATGAATGAATGAATGAATGAATGGCATCCAGAGGTCAGCCAAGGGCATGCACAAGTGCTGCTGCTGTTCTGCAGATGTTTGTCTCTCGATCCACTTCCTGAAAGCAAGGATTTCAAAGTTAAATGCCTTCCAGGTCCAGGCAGGAAGTACGAGTGAGTGGAGCCGGCCTGGGGACTCCTACACGTTTACCCGCCCCTCTCTATCGAACACCAGGCAAGGCCAGGCCAGACCCAGCCTTGAGACCCCATCAGAAGCCCTGGTCACTCCACCTGTCGGAACCTGCCCGAACCTGCCCACCCTCTGCCTGGTCCCACGCCCACCCCTGCACTTAGTTCCAAACAACACAATCCATTTTTGAAGTTCAATTTCTCTCTAACCCACAGTATTCATAATGAATTGAGAAAAGCATGTGAAATACAATCATGCATTGTTGCGAAGCTCTTGGCAAAGTTGCGCCGCTGGTACCCTCCTGGTCTGGGACATGGTTTAAGTTGTCATGATAATGAATTGCCATGGTCACTCAGGTCTGGGAACGGATCCAGGATGTCACAGTGGGTTGTGAAAAGAAGTCCGCAGCAAAGGTGACACCTTGTACCTCATTTATGAGGCAGCAATCCTGACACGAATCACAGTGGGATGGGTGACAGAAGGTTCTTTTCGGCCCAGCTCTTTAAAAATGGTACTTGAGGGTTCTGAAATCTACTTAAAGGGGCCTTGTAGGTGGAGCATTCCGTCCTCCCTGCCCATCTCAGCGACGTCTGTGACATCCCACCATCAGCCTGGACTGGGAAGCTGAAATGCAGATGTGGGGTGGGGCATGCGCGCAAACACTTGCACTCCACCTGTTTGGTCTCAAGCATGTGGGCAGCTCTGTAATCAGCCAGAGCCTAATAGCTAGAGGTTGGGTGCCTTGACGGTCCCTACCTGGCTCCATTTCTGGAAACATCCTCATATTTCTTTATTAAGCAGCTGTCACTAGAGAATTGATTCCTTCTCTAGGAGAACAAGATTGTGAGGTTGTGTCTATAAATCAGTAAAATAGGTACTCGAGATAATTAACAAAAAAATGCAAGAACCTCCCCCCCCAGTGGGAGCAGGGGCTGGGGAGGGGGGGGGCTTAAATCAAGAAAATTGCAGGGATTTATCTACAGAGTCCAAATACCACAATAGATTATGATGACTGTATGTGACCTCTGGAAAATTTGGAATCAGGCAGAGAGGACAATGTCAGGTTTAAGTTGCAGAGTGGACGCTGGTGTCTTTATAAAATACTGAAATGCGAGCAAGGTGACTGGCCTTGACCCAAACCCCAGAGCCACCTTTACTCCCCAGTGCTAAATGGGGAGCTCAGACTACGCCTCCGATTTCGTTCCAGTCATGAAATGCCTAGACAGCCCTGGCCGGGTGGCTCAGTTGGTTGGAGAGTTATCCACCAAAAGGCTGCGGGTTCAGTTCCCGGTCAGGCACATATCTAGGTTGTGGGTTTGATCCCCAGTCAAGGCACATATGGGAGGCAACCAATCAGTGTTTCTCTCTCACATCGATGTTTCTCTCTCTCCCTAAAAGAAAAATATTAAAATTACAAAACATATCCTCAGGTGAGGATTTAAAAAAAAAAAAAAGCCTAGCACATAATCTGCAAACAATTGTGGTTCTTATCCTGGTGCTTAAGAGGAGATGGTTGTGGCCAACTGACCTAACGCAAAGCTGGGTTCCAGCCCCTTCAGCTCCACCCGCTGTTTTGTGGTCCTGAGCAAGTTCCTTAACCTCTCCGAGCCTCAGTTCCCTCAGCAGCAGATGGAGGTCTTCCTCAGACCAGCCCTGCTTATCAGTGTTAAGGCACATCATGAGAAGCGCGCTCCCAAACCACGCACGACATGCTTAGTCATGTGGGACCATGTGCCTCGCACCATGTTAAGCAATTTCTGCCAAAGTCAAAGCAGTGTGTGGGCTTGAAACCACACTCGTAAGAGTTTAGACTGTCAACCGATGGTTGTTGGTGCCAACTGCACACCAACAAGAATCCCCAGTGAAGAAGGAAACTTGATTCAGTGCAAAACAGCTCAATTGTGACAGCATGGCTGTGAACACAGCATGGCTATGAACACAGCATGGCCGTGAACACAGCATGGCCGTGAACACAGCATGGCCGTGAACACAGCATGGCTGTAGAGCAGCTCTGGGCCTGGCAGCTCTGGGATCACGCCCCTCTGGCTAGGCAGCTCTGCTCTTCGGGGTCTGCTTTGTGGTCTGTCCTTGGTGTTTCAGCTCAGATGGGGAGATGCAGTTTCCATTCTTTGGTGGAAAGGAAAGGAGTGCTCCTGGAGCCCGAGGGGAGCTAGGCTGTATGGACAGAAGTCCCTGCCCCTGGTCCCTGATTGGTCCATTCTCATGCAAATGAAGACTCTGAATCCTCACAGTTTGATTGATCCAAAGGCACTGTTCTGATTGGTCAGTATAGAGCCACTCTGATTGGTTGGAGATGCCGAGCTCTGACTGGATGGGGAAAGTCTCAGTCCTATTGGTCCAGGAATTCCTGTATCAGGGCTGGCTCAGATGGTAGAAACCCAGCACAGGCAGCAGTCTGGCACAGAAGCAGGCAGTTTAGTGTAGAAGCTGCTCTATGAAGTGCAGTTAGCGTGAGCGGCCCCCGTGCAGAAACGGCTGCTAGGCTCTGCTTTTTTATTGGAGCCCAGTTAGCAACTAGGAGCCCTTCTTAGTGAGTGTCTTTTTCAAATCTTTTTTCTCATTGTCCACAAGACCCCAGCTCTGCAACCCCAAATTTATATAACCTTAGACAAAGTTGGGGGTCTCAGTTTGCTCATCTGTAAAATGGAGGGGGTCCCCCTTCATTTCCACAAATTCTCATTAAGAAAAGCTTGGCTTGGCCCCATTTTGAGCCATCCAGATGTTTCTAAAATAGACCCGTTATGATATTGCAGAGACCAAATGTGGGTGATGGAGTGCATTTTCCACATTGCATTTGTCATCTAGACAGGTTTAAGGGCGTGGATAATGAACTTGGAATTCCAAATGAACTTAAACCAATTCCTTTCTTGCTCTCTCTTTGAGGCAAGAAAGGTTTCTTTGAAGGAAATGAGGAAAACTTCATCTTTGTCTGCTCCTGGCAGAACACCTGTGCTTGCCCAGGGCTGAGTAGTGGGAAGCTGACTGGCCAGAGGGAGAAGACAGATGCTGCAGCGGGAGTTAGACACAGGCCCTGGAATCCCAAAAGCCCTGAGTTCAAGTCCTGCCTCTGCCACTTACACTCTCATCCAGTTACTTAAAATCTTGGGGGCTCCCCTTCATCGTGTGGATCACAATACCTATGTCCCTGGGTAATTGTGAAGACGAGTTATAGTAAAACATTAAACACAATGTATTTCACCACTCCTCCATGGCAACCACAAAGCAACTACCCTATAAGATTTGAGGCTCTTCTTATCCCCATTTTATAGATGAGAAAACAGGCACAGAGAGGTTAACCCACTTGCCCCACTTCAGAAGTAGTACGTGGTAGTGCTAGGAAAGGAGACGTTGTAGAAATAATAAATACAGGCTGAGGCAAAAGGAGGTTTACAGTTATTTATATGGAAAACAATACAATAATTCATAAATAGTAATACAAGAATAAACTCTGTTTCACATACAACCGTAAACCTACTTTTGCCCACCCTGCACATAGATGATTACAATTGGGGAAGGAAAGGGTGTGATGAGAAATGCTATTAAGGGATGGCAGGGCTTAGGAATAATGCATCTCAGGAACAGGTTTATACAGACAGAAATCTTTGCCCCAAAAGCCCGAGTTTGTAGTGCTTGCCAATTTCTGTGGTACAAATACTCCCACTGTGACTAACCTCCATGCCCCATGTGACATCACGGAGCACAGGGCGGGACGGGAACGGCACAGTCAGCTCACACACACACACACACACACACACACACACACACGGTCTCTCTCACAAGCTTGTACACCAGTGTTCTGTCCCCACTGACTCCAGCTGGTTCCCCTGAAAGAACCCCTTGGCCTTCTTTCCTGGGCCACGCCCCTCAGCGGCTGCAAGCAGATGTGTCCCCGGGGCTCTGTGTGAGGCTCTGGGGCAGCTCACTGAGGGCTGGGTTTGACTCAGTCAGAATCACGGGTGTGGGCTCGGAGTCGGGACAGTGTCCTCCTTGCCCCGAACAGCTCCCTGCGCATGACGAAGACGTTTTCAGTAGAGTGGACGGCAGTGGAGCGTGCAGGGAAGTAGCTCTGATGTCATTTGAATCTCATATGCTCCTGGTGCACGCGGAATGCGGGGTGTGTGGGGGGAGAGAGGGGCTGCCCAAAAGGCCAGGGACCAGTTTTCAAAATGAATCAAGTCCCCAGCTCCTTCCTGCACTGACCACCCCTCCCTCAGGGCTCTTCAGGGAAAGTCTGGCGAATGGAGAGCCGCCTAATTAACTTGCCTATTGTCGCCTAAAAAATGCCTCTTCTCCTGGCTTTCCTGTGGCAAAAAGAGGTAAGTGGCGATCAGGCGGGAAGGTCACATTATACCAAGGAATGTGACTGTGTGGGAAGAGGGCCCGGACACCGCCTCCCCCGCCCAGATCCACACGCTGGACACACGTCCTCTCTGTATTTCATGACGACCTGCCTCCACAGACGCCCATCTGCTGTCACCCCGGTGAAGCGTAGTCAGGGGACCCCTCTCAAGCTGAAGACTGGGGTTTCCCAAGCTGCCTTACTCCCCAGGGGCTCTTCCTCCTGTCCGCCTTCCCAGGAATGCCTGCAGGCGGCCACTACAGCAGAATGAAGGAACTGTAGGCTGGAGGGACAGGTAGCCATGTCCATGAGGGTCCTTGGGGGAGCAGCAGCATTCCCATCGTTGAGACGGTTGTGCAAGGACAAGAGACCTGTTGGCTGCTGCGTGTGATAGTTTAAGGGGGGAGGGTATTGAGCAGGGCAAGCCCTGAGACCACGCGTGAGGAGTCGGACACCTGGGGAAAGGGGAGGACGGGGACTGAGTGGAAAGAGTGTCCGACGGCAGTGCAGCTCTGAGAAGGTGTCGGCCGCCCGATGGAGGCTCCAGAGCAAAGGCTGCCGCTGGCGGAGTCCCACGCTGGGCAGAAATGGCCAGGCCCACGGCTCTGTCACCGCTGGGCTGTCCAAGCAGTGAGTGTCCTCAGCTCCAAGGCTTTGCCCTCAAAGAACTGAGGGGACTGACCTAAGCCCGAGGCAGACGTCAGCGCAGGATGCTGGCCTTGCTCGGCCCGTTCTCAATCCTCCTTCGGTGCCTATCCTTCAAGCAATTGCCCCTGTGTACTCCCCAAAGGGGCCGCTCTGTAGGCAGTGGGGCTCCAGTGGCTGGGGGTGGGGGTGCCTTCCCCATTTCAGAACAGGGGGGTGTTCTGTAGCTGCAAGGACTTGGGGCGAGAGAAAGATTTTACTGTGCTCTGGGCCTAGGAGGGTCTGCAGGCTGCCACCAGACTAGCTGGATGGAGACCGTCCCCTCAGTATTCCACTCAAGTCACAAGAGACAGAGACGGAGAAGCAGCATGATTTTCCAAATATCATAAAGCCTCGTCTCTGTGGCCCACAAACATCTGGGAAACTCAAGTAACCAATTCTGTTTCCTTTTTATCCTCAGTGTCTTACATGCACAAATTATAACATAAACACACAAACCTTGTATACAGTCACAATATTACAAATAAGATTAGAATAACTTTGACCATCACCCCAGACCAGCTCTTACCCCAGAAGCAGGAGTCATTAGCTATTTAGTGTGATTCCTTCCAAAGTAAATGGGAAAACTCGGAATCAAACCCAGGCAATTTGGTTTCAAAGTCTTTCCATTCTACCTCGACACATTTTCTCCTACATCAACTGTAACTAACTGTGAACACAGGCTCCTAAATGCTTGCCAAGGAGCATAAAGAAGTGCTTACTGTCTGCCAGCCACTGTGCTAAGTATCTCAATTAATCTTTGTAACAGGTTAAGTAACTGGCCATAGAGCTCGTAAGTGTCAGAGATGGGATTTGAACCCAGGTCTGTCCACGCTCTTAACAAATACTGCACCTGCCTCCCAGGACATGGCTGAAATGTTATCTGCCTCCAACCTGTGACAGTGCATTGCTGAAATTGATTTCTGCTGCCAAACTCCCAAGCACAAGCCCGGACAACATCACAGGCAAAGCCCTATGCACGGGCCAAGCTTGACACAGGCTTGTCAAGCAGCAGGCAGTGGGCTCGCTGGACATGCGCAGAGAGCCGGGCCCAGGGATGACACCCTCCCTCTGTACTTGATGACAAGCCACTCATCTAAGAGGTCGGTAACAATTAATGCTCAGTCCAGCGCCAACGCATCCTGGTGGGGCCAGGACCAGAGGGCACAGTCATCAGACGACCTGCTTGGTCCAGCCGTTCTCCATTCATTCTGGAAACCCCCAGCTGGGCCTGGCGAGGTCACACCAGATAGTGGCCAATCAGGCAATGAAGGGGAGAAAAAAACAACATACCAGGAGCTGGTCCAAACCTTTGCTAGGAAACTAAAAATAGCTGTGCCTGTGGATGGCCACAGATCATGAAACGCATATGCCAACCTAACAGGCCTGTGTACAAGCACCCCGTGCGGGGTGTCCTCCAAGCCTCTCGCAATTAGGCTTAAGTGATGATATACAGGACATCGCTTTCCAGGTGGAGGGCGCCCAAATGCTTCGTGGGCTGGGCACCCAGGGAGGCGGTGGGAGGACTGGGCTTGACTGAGGAATGGCCAGGGCTTGCGTCTGGAGCCACTGGCAGCCCCACGGCCATCAGTGAGGGTTGACTGGGGGCACTGCTCCTGGCTTTGCTGACGACAGGATTAAAGAGAAGGCACAGGACAGCGTGGCAGGGGTGGGTCAGCATCCTATTTCATCCCCACCGCAAGTCTGTGACCAGACACTCTAATAATCACATAATGCCTGGCACATAGTGGGCCCTCAATGAAGTGTGATGCAGACCAGGTCTCCCTGAAAGTGTTCACAGTGAAGTGTGGAACGATCAGAGGAAGATTTAATTGCCATCGTAATGCACAGCGACTCACCTGTGTCCAGATGTGGACGGTGATTGACGTGCGGGAGATGCCAGACCTTGAAAGGGGATGGCTGGTGTGAACTGACCCAGGGAAGCTACTGGAGGGGGTAATAACTTAAACGGGCAGGAGTCCGAATACCTAGCGTGAATACAAAGCAGAGCTGCAGGTGAGAAGGTACAGGAGGTGAAGTGCAGGGGTGAGTTACATACAGATGTGCATGAAGTGGACAAAGGGAAAGTCAAACCCAACTCTGGTGGCGGCTCGGACGTGTGTAGGGGGAGGCAGGCAGGAAGGCAGCTCTGAAACAGGCGTGAGTGCACTCGGATTGTGGCGTGGGACAACAGGAAGTCTTCTAGTTTCTCACACACACGTGCTCTAGGAGATGGCCAAGTATCTCACGGGCATTTTGGAAACTTCCAAGTATTGGATCTAAATCTCTTGGACGCTTACCACGGTGAAGGTTGTGACAGAGGAGGAGGATGGAGTGTACCGAGAGCTGGGGGAACACCTAACTGGTGAAGGGTGGAGGGAAAGGGTTCCTGCAGGGGGGATAGTATCTGTGAAGGTCCTGAGGTACGAGAAAGCAGGAGGAGCTCAGAGGTCCAGGGTGGCCCATACTCCAGGGCTGGCCCACAGTAGGCATCCAGTAGGTGTGAGTGGATGAGTGAATGAGTGAATGAATGAATGGGCAGAGAGTATAAGAGAGAGAAAATGTGGATGGAGATGTATACTTGGGCTAACCATGAGATCTTTGAAGTCTGCTACAAAGAATTTTGACCTTGATCATGACTTCAAGGAGAAGCCAATGGAAACATCCTAAACAGCAGTGATGTGATCATATCTATGCTTCTCCAGAAATACTGGGCCACTGAGCTGTGACTGCTTCACCACCCACCCATCCTGACATCCTCGAATGTTAATAAGAAGCTTTATTTCTTCCCGGTGCCACAAGGCAGCTAAGAATGCCCCAGGCCCTTGGGAATTGTCTCTCCTTCCCTGCCAGCCTTCGGGGAACCACCGCAGAATGGCAAGCTGGAGGTGTATCTTCCACTGGTTGGGGTTGCTGGGAGGTGTTTGCTCCAGCTCACCTGCGTGCTGTGCCTACCTGTGGGCCCAGCAGGCTCCCAGCGCTCTGGGGAAAGATTTAAGGAGCAGATGCAGGTGCTGGAGGTGGGGGACTGCCATAGTGCATAGGCACTGTCCCCACCGCAGCAGTTGAAGTTGGAAGTAGGCCAGAGGATGGAGTTGTATGCCATTTACTGAATCGCCCTGTTCTCAACCATTTATTTCCAATGACAATTAGACCCTGTCTGGGGAAGTTCTGCTTTTCTCTCCTGCTGGGGAGTAAAAAGAATAGGCGATGTTCCTGATCGTCAGGAAACGGTTTCCTCTACGCCACCATTCTCCTTTCCCTTCTCCCAACCCCCCTTCCCACCTCGTTCTCTAGACCTCTCCTCCTAAACCGGTGCCAGCGGGGCTCCCTCAGCAGGATGAGCTCGCTCTGAGGGGCGGGGGGACACACAGCACCACGGGCCGTTAGTCTGGGGAGACGCCATTGTGCAGCTGCTGTAAGGCGTGCGTCTTCCCGGCAGCCATGCGAGGGCTGTCGGGCACAAGGACCAGGTGACGGCATCCCAGTCCCGGAGACTGTGCCCTTGTCTCCCGCCAGGGTCTGGCAGAAACGACAGGATCAGAGAAAACAATGACTTAATGGCCGCACGACAGGAACCTTGAGGTGAATGGTGCCCAACCCAGGAATGAGAGCCGGGCAAATGTAGGCGACAACAGGAAGGCAATTACAACGCAGCCCGTGCCCACTTCTCTGCTATGACTGTCCGTCCGAGCATTCCAACGCCTCTCCCTCCGGAAGGTCCCATCTGTATGGTGCCAGGTAGTTGGGGGAAAGCTGGTGTTGGGAGACACAGGGCAGCTGTCTACACAGAACTCTCCAGAATCACCCCATCCACCTGCTCGCTCTTGCGTGTGCGCGCGCTCTCTCTCTTTCTCATTCAAACGATACAGCCCTTTCACTTTGCACAGCCACTTCCCACAAAGCCTTGTTTAGGCAGGTGAGGAAAAACAACATTGTCTACCAGACAAGCAGCTTTTGATGAAAAACACTGAACTCTGCCCCCGTGATTGCACCACACACAAGGCGAACGTTTGAGGCCTGCGAGAAGCTCCTCTGTTCCCAGGAGCCCTGAGAGAGCGGCTGAAAAGAAACGAAAGACCTCTGGCTCGCTTCATCTGAAACTTACGATCTATACCTTCTAGCACTTGCTAGATTTTTCTATAATGAGCATGTGGGATGTTTACTGTCCATTATTTTTAATGACAAAAGTTGTAAACGAAATCTGTTGCCAAAAGGGCAACTGCTATACATGCATTAAAAAAAAACAAAGACTTCTTCGACTATCACTTCCTGTCCATCTCCCATCTCCACAGGTGATATTCTTATATGGCTCCTCCCACACCCGTTCTCTATAGGAATGAATGCGTATATATGAATCTTTACACACACTTTATTTTGCGGATAATTTTGTTTGTCATAAATGGGGTTCTGCCACATGTAGAACTTTTTTAAACTTAAGAATACACCATGGAGCTTTCCTCCGTGGCTGCTGCGGCGCGGGTTTGCTCTGCGTCTGGCGCTGGTGGCCGGTGGCTGGTGGCCGGTGGCAGGGCAGGCGAGCCAGTGCCTTCGTCGTGTTTGGGAGATGTTTCCGGGGAGCTTAACCGGAGGCGACGGGCGGCCACCCACGTGGGCCTGGGGCGGGCGCCGTGGCGGGGACTGGAGCCTGGCGGGGCCGCGCCACGCAGCCGGGCGTGTGCTTGTTCCGCAGGCCCGCCGCTCCCCGGAGCCCGAGGTCGCCGAAGGCCGGGGCCCCTGGGCCTGGGCTCGCCGTTGGGAGTGAGCCAACCCGAGAGAACTGGCAGACCCACCGAAGAGGGCCGCGGACGGAGCGGCGCAGCGCCCAGCGGTAAGGCCTAGGCTACCGGGGTTTAGTATGGAACGTGGGTGTCTTGTTTCCTTAAATGCCCTGATGTTGCCTGACGTTGTACAGTTGTAGTTTTACGTGTTTATGATGCACTACCTCATTGCATAATTGCAGTGGCTAGGAGATCGTTGCCCCTAACTGTTACATAGGGCCTAACCGGAACTAAAATCGTAGCTGTACGCATAGACAAACTCCATTAAAATGTCTCCTGGCTTGGTCAACGTTAGTTAATCCAGGTGGTGCCTGGAGCAGTACTGGGAATGGTGAGCTTGACTGCTCTGATGAAATCACCAATAGGAAGTGCCGTCAGAAGCGGTAACTGACGATAATTCCTGGCTGACTGCAGTAAAAAAAAAAAAAAAGTAAAAAAAAAAAAAGAATACACCATGGAGATCTTTGCCTGGTGGAATCGGTGCATAAAAGCTTGATATATTATTTATAATGGCTGCCCAGGATTCAGTCGTGTTACCGAGCCATGGTTCATGTCGCTGGGTCCCTACCAATGCATGTTCAGGTGACTCCTCACGTCTCGGTATTACATGCGATGCTATGATGATATATGTGTGCGTTGTTTACTTTGGCAGTGATAGTGTCTTAAACGCACCCAGATGTTCCCACCTCCAGACATTTGCACAAGCCGCTCCCACTTCCAGAAGACTAAAGGCATGGTTGTCATTATCCGGGTCCCCGTTCAGCAATCACTTCTCTAAAGAAACCCTCCCAATCCTCCCTCCAAGTGTCATCAGCAGGCCAGGACCCACGGTGATACTGCACTTCCTAGAACAGTGATGGCGAACCTATGACACGCGTGTCAGAGGTGACACGCGAACTCATTTTTTTGGTTGATTTTTCTTTGTTAAATGGCATTTAAATATATAAAATAAATATCAAAAATATAAATCTTTGTTTTACTATGGTTGCAAAGATCAAAAAATTTCTATATGTGACACGGAACCAGAGTTAAGTTAGGGTTTTTCAAAATGCTGACACGCCGAGCTCAAAAGGTTCGCCATCACTGTCCTAGACTTTCCCATTGTGCTACTTGCCAGAACAACAAAATCCATGTTTGTTTCATATCTTCCTGCGGGACCACATGGTAATTCTAGTTTTCATTTCTTTTAAGGAACCGTCATGCTGTTTCCACAGCCGCTGTGTCATTTTCACACCCTGCGTATCTTCTCTTAAACGCCATCACCATCGGGGTGCTCTCAGGATTTAGAGATATTCTGAGCTATTGACCTGAGGCCTTGGTTACTAACCACCAGTTACTGGAAGAATGGGCTATGGCTCAATGGTTCAGGCATGGGAATCAATGTAGAGCTTGGACCTAGTCTCAGCCTGACCTGGACAGGATACCCAACTCCCAGGCTTCA
>NW_005871229.1:1290320-1330133 GCF_000147115.1 Myotis lucifugus | reverse complement strand
TCCCAGGGGTTAGAAAAGGGCCTTGGACATGGGGCCTGTGTCCACACGAAGCCAGCGTCCAGAGAGAGAAATGCCAGTCTGTGGCTCCCGCTCCTGGGGACACTTTCAGCGAAGGGATCCAGCGAGGAAGACGGGACTCATTTCACAGACCTGCCCCCGGAGGGAGGTGTGGGCAGGTGGCCCCAGCCGGGGCAGGTGCAGCCGCCAGGCACTAACAAGGGCCTAGGAAGAGAGCGCCCGCGCACTTCTCTGTCCCGAGAACAGTGTTCAATAGCCCTCAGCACCTTGGGCTTAAACATTTTTGAGCCCCAAGACCTCAGCACAATGGCACATCCTTCAGAGGCCCCAGAAAATATCTGTTGAATTATAATAGTCCCAACACACACACACACACACACACACACACACACGCACACACACACACACCATTTACCGACAGCTTGCTATGTGCCAGGTACTTGACCTACAGCGTCTAATGGTCACAACCGCACTGCAGGGCAGGTGTTAAGAGCATCCTCACCTTCTGACAGGTGAGAACAAAGAGGCTCAGAGAGGGTGACGGGCTCATCCAGGGCGACCCCGTCAGGAAGCAGGAGACTGAGGATTTGAGACCCATGTCTGTGTGACACTCAGGTCCATACTCTTTCCTCGTGTCCCCTCCACCCCTCCCTGTAGCTTCTTCCGTGCACTCCCTCGGGTCCTTCCTGCCTGTCCTGAAGGAAGCACGGACAGCGGCCATTGTACTGAGGGCTCACCCCAACCTCCTCGTAGCTCACTGCACCTGCAATGGCCCTATTTCCAGTAAGGTCCCGTTCAGAGGCTCCAGGGGGACAGGGATTGGGGGGAGGACACCATGCAGCCCGTTCTCGATTGTGAAGTGGCAAGACTGTGAGTGGGGATCCAGCCGGGAAGCCGGTCCCACAGAGGGAATGAGGCCTGACGCTGCCATAAAAGCAGGACCCATCGCCACACCAATGACTTGTCTGCGTGCGTCTCTTCTCAAGGGGGAGGGGAGGTAATGACACAGTGACTCCTGTCGGAAGGGACCTTAAAGATCAAACCACCCCCCTTTCCTCTGTTTACGGAGGAAAGTGGTGGGACCAGTGCCGTACAGCCGCGTCGTCCGTCGGGGGGGTCCCTTCCTGTGTGTGAACTGCTTTACCGCACGCTGCCTCTCAGTCAGGGGTCGTGTAGACGGGGCCCCCAGGGGCCGAGGGGCTCATTGGCAGAGCTCAGAGCTGTCTCAGCCGCCCACGTGTATTAGGCCCGCGCCGAGCGCCAGGTGCTGTGCGAGAGGCCTGAGTTCCTGAGCTGCTGCCCTCACGTGTCTGTGACCAAGGAGAGCCCGTTAGGAACGTCCTCGTTTCCCAGGGAGGCACTCGGTGCTCAGTGAGGCTGCGGCCTGCCCAGGTCTCACGGTGGAAGCTGCACTGGGACCAGTGCCAGGTGATCCACAGGCAGTTTTTAAAATGATGATGACGATGATGATGACGACGACATTAATAAAGATATATAGGGGGACGGGTTATAAACATTTGATCAATTCAAGTGGCCCCAATTTGTCTTGATCCCAAAGAGGATGTCTCCATGTCCCCAGTTTGGGATTAAGAAGCTCCGGGAGCTTAGATGACTCACTACTCTCACCGCCCCTGCCCCCCGCCCAGCCCCCGGTCTGTGGGCGACTCCAAAGGAGAGGCACAGGGGCCCAGGAGGTCCCTCCCGTCCAGCCAGGGGCCAGGGCTCCAACTTCATTAATCCCCGTCTCCCTGCCAGCATCCCCCTCGCCCTCCACTGTGCACAAGAAGCCTTTTCCTTCCCTGGGATTAAGGGACCTTTGCAGGTTGTTCAGAATCATGTTCCTTCAAACGAGTGGCCAAGTTCTCTTTTTTCCTTTGAGCCCGAAGTGCCGAGCCAGCTGCTGGGTGGGGAAACGCTGCCTGTCATGCCCAGAGCTCAGGTGGTGTCTGCTTGAGTGGGTTTTTTCTCCCTTTTAATTATTCTTTTTCTGCAAAGGGTTCTGGACTGGCAAATCCCATCGCAAAGCCCCAAGAGGCGCCATGTCCCTCCCTAATGGCCCCAGCAAGGCTGAAGACACAGGGGTGGGCAGGCAGAGGGGGACACCATCAGCCCCACTGACTCAGCCCTGCCTCGTCCCACAGCTGCCTCTGCCCATGGCACTGCCTCCGGGCATCCTACTCAGTCTACCGGTGCCCTCAGTGCCCTCAGTGCGGCCAGAGTAGGAGGTTACCTGTGGGTGGAATCTGAGGCTAGAGCCAGCGTGGCCTCACCCTAAAACATTCTCCAACACACTAACCCTGGTCCATACCTGAAATTGCACCGTTTACCAAGCATCCCATTAAGCTTTGCCTACTGCCTGCACACCTGTGCTCAGGGTGAAAATGCAACTGGCCTGAGTGATAGCCCCTGTCACTCCCACTTTAGTATAAATTAGTCCACAGGTGGTTTCCAGAGGTCAGAGCAGCGGGAGGATACTTGGCACCTTGAGGTGGTGGGTGGGAGTGGGGGGGGGGAGGAACAATGTGGAAAAGTAAATATTTAGACATCACTAGAGAAGGGAAGAAAAGAAGGAAGCCAAAAGCTGTTATGCACCTATTGCGTGCCAGCCTTTGACATCTACATTATTTCTATTTTCGTAACAACCCTCTAAGGTTGGCATTATCATCCACATTTTGGAGTTGACTCAGCAAAGCCCATCCCAGCTAAGTCGTCTAACCCAGTGGTTTCTGGACTTTAGTGGGCACAGGACCCCCCTGGGAGCCTGATGGAAATTCCTGGCCCCACCCCCGAGGTCCTGGTCTTGTATGGGACCCAGGAATTTATAGGTATAATAAGCTCCTAAGTGATCTTATTCACCTGGCTAATGACAGTTCAGAGGATGGGCCAGCTCAGCCTTCTTGGGCCAGTGAGACATGAAAGGAGACTTGCCAGGGGCCTCGGAGAAGGAAGCCTGGACCCTGAGTGCTGCCACAGCCACTTTACAAACATGAGAGGAGGACGTCCGAGAGCAAAGCTGTGGAGACCTGACTCTGCGGGCAGCTCAGTGACACGGCACAACCTGTAAGCCAACCCTGCTCTGGACTCCCTCTCACACGAAGCAATAAACCTCCTAAGTTTAAGCAACACCGGCTGGAGTTTCCTGTTACTTCCAGCTCAAAGCAGCCAGACACTAGTATCATTTTCAAATGGAGAAAGTTTCAGTCCAAGCCCAAGGTCACACAGCTGGTAGCCCACGTCTGCCCAATGCCAAGTATGTTTCCAATTTGCCACCCTGCCTAAGTGGCCTTTTCTCCAATATCTGAGATGACTCCCCATCTACTGTGGCCCAAGTACTTGGGGGTCTTAACCATCTAATCTATCACCAAGAGGTTAACAATTCCATCCATCCGTCCATCTGTCCATCCATCCATTCCTTCACCCATCATCCACCCATCCTTCACCCATCATCCACCCATCCTTCACCCATCATCCACCCATCCTTCACCCATCATCCACCCATCCTTCACCCATCATCCACCCATCCATCCATCATCCACCCATCCTTCACCCATCATCCACCCATCCTTCACCCATCATCCACCCATCCTTCCCTTCATCAAGCATTTATCCTGTGCTTGCATGTCAAGCATTGTGCTCCTTGCTGGTGGTCACTGTAGGTAAGACTCAGTCTGAGTCCTGAAGCACCTCCTCTACATTCTCAAGGCTTTGGCATTGCATTCAAGCCACTGACACCCAGTCCTGTTGAGGTGGCAGATAATAAAAGCCCAATCTTCTTTTATTCAACTCAGATTTATACAGCTTTGGAAAGCTGGATTTTTTTTTAACATCAGTAAAGCAATTCAAGATCTTCAGTCATAGGGATTGTATAAACATTCAACCATCACATTTCCATGTTTATAGAGCATCAAAGTGCACTGCACATTATAAAACTTCTAATTAATCCTCGTAATGCTCTAGTGTCACGAGTAAAGGGCGGATAATAACCCTGTTTTACTGAGGGGACCACGGCCACAGTAATTCTGCAACTTGCCCGTGGTCGTGTGGCAGATCACCTGCATCTTACACCTTCGTTAACAGTACAGCTCATTAATTATAACAATTACATTAACCACTAGTATTTACTGAGGACCCCATAAACCAGCTCCATCCTGAGACCCGACCCTTGTTAGCACCTCGACTCTCCATCACAACCCTAGGAAGTAGGCTCTGTGCCTGAGGAAACTGAAGCTCAAAGAGGTGTTGTATTTGCCAAAGACCCTGGCCCGTGAGCTCGGGTCTATGTGGCTCCAAATCCCATCCCCGGCCTTGCTTTGCTGTGCCTGCTGGGAGTGAGGACCTGTGTGCTTCTGTCCTGACCCTCCCGCTGCTTTACTCTGTGACCTTAGGAAAATCCACAGCCTCCCTGGTGACTGGGTTGCTCATCTGTTCGTGGAGCAGGGAGGGTACGGACTTTGAAACCAAACTGCCCCTCCACCTCTGTCCTTTGCTTATTATGCAACTGGGGAAAGGCAACTAGCCTGCCTGTGACTCCATTTTCTATCCATGACATGCCGTTAATAACAGTCCGATCCTATAAAATGTGCCGCACGAGTGAAATGGGTTCATACGTGTAAAACGCCGACAGCAGCACCTGGCGCTAGGAGGACTCCGTGAACGGCGGCCATTTCCGTATTCCTATCATGGGTTGGGGGGTTGTGCTGGGCAATCGCCCAGCTCTGATGCTCTCCGGTGACTCTGACATTAATGACCTCCCCTGGATTTCCGTCTAGCCACAAGGGAATGGCATAACTCCCCTGGGGTATAGTTTGGGGTCCTTTAGACAAAACACTTGCAATGCACTAACAAAATCACAATCAAGACCCTTTTTGTTGCCAATGATAGAAAAACCCAACCCAGCATGGCCTAACCTAAGCAAAAGAGAAGTGGTCTCAGGTAGACAAGCGTCCAGAGGTCAATCTACTAGCAGCTTCAGCCCATGGTACCTGCCTGCCTTCCTCTCCACTCCCCACCCCTGCCCCACCTGTGTGCTCCACTCGGACTGAGCCATCTTCAGTCGCAAGTTCACGACACCTCCAGGCCTTTGCACGTGCCCTTACTTCCGCCTGCAACACCATCCTCCTTCCTCATCTTTGAGACCCTCCTAGTCCTTCCAGACTCTGCCTGGTCAGAGACCTCACTTCCTTCGTCCCTGAGCCCCTCTGCCCTTGCTTGGTTAGAGGTGTCCACAGCCCCCAAGCCCCCTCCCACCACAGCCTCTGGAACGTGTCTGGTAATTGGCTTAGTTGTCTGACTGCCCCCATGAGACTCTGAGAGGGAGCGTTGGGAAGGGTGGGTATCTGAGTGCTGGGCTGGCACCCTCAGGTGGGCTCAGGAAGCCTTTTTTGAATGAAAGAATATCCGATATGCCCTGGACAGCGGGGAGGAGTCGTTGACAAGTCCAGGGGCAGGAGAACCAGGAGCAAGGCACAGAGTGTGCGAGGGAAGTGAGAAGACCCCAACAATTGTCAAGGGACCCCAACATTGATGGAGTCAGGTCGGTAGGTCTGCACAAGGTTAGGCAGATGGGGCCCACTTGAATCCCAGCTCTAGATAGGATCTTAACCTATCCCAGGTACCAGGTCTCAGAAAGATCTAGAAGGTGTGCCCAGCAAGGACCCTTTGGGACAAGGATCCTCCCCACCCAGGGCACATCCAAGGTGGTTTTACAGAAATCTTTGCAGTTCCTGCACAGAGCCCTGTGCTCTGAAAACACAGATGCTCGCTCCCCTGCCTCCGCGGCCTTTGGCTCCCTACCCCCTCCCTCCCACCTCTCATTTGCTGGCTCTCCCATGCTTGGCCCCAGGAAAACATGGAAATGAGCATTTGACACCATCCAGGGCATGCATCCCTGCTTTCTCTGAAGAAGGGCTCTCGGCTCAGGCTGGCTGTCACATTAAAAAATAATAAGCAGGTTTAGCTTATTATTTCCCCCACCCCATGCTGCCAGCCAGTCTTCTCCGTCCCTCCTCACCCCGGGAACCACGTTTACCAACTCTGAGGAGGAAGGCGGGCGGCTTTTTCCAAACAAGGCTGAACCCCAATTAGTTTCTCAGCAACTTGATACTCGGTGGTGGCGGCCGCGGTTTCTCGTCTAGCGTCGTTATTGATTTGGTCAGAAGTAATTAAAGAGATAATTCTTACTCAATTACATTTCCCTGAATTTCCCGAGGTTGCGCGCTCTGCTCCTTGGCTGTATTTTCTTTTCCAAATTAATTTTGTCTTGACTCCGAAATGAGAATGGATATTTATGCCTGTTAATTTTCATGGGGAGAAAGTGGGGCTCTGTCTTTTAATTCCAACCAGAGCTCTCGCATTCCTATAATTTCTTTTTTTAAAAAAATTCATGTAAAATATACACAAGTTAAAAAGAAAAAAACAGCCAGGGAATTCTTCTACCAGAGAGGAGTCCCTCTTCCTTGCCCACTTCTTACTCTCAATGCCATCCCCCGGCAGCCACTTCTCACACTTTTCATTATTTCTCCCAGGGACCCGAATTATTTAAGTTCTACCTCAATTTCTCAGTTTATACTTAAATCTTAACTGATTTAGTGACTGTCCGCTCTGAAAGATGAGAGGGTCTGGTTTCTTTGTATCCTTACACATCCCCACCCCAACTCCCATCCCCACCCAAATATAAGTTCCTCCACTGGCTAATTATGTCACTTTTCAAAATATGTTACGAGGGCAGTTGGAGTATCACGACAGACACATGCCGGCATACATTTGTCCAAACCCACAGAATGTCCACCGAGAGTGCACCCTACTGCACACCATGGACTCTGTATGGCGGTGTGTCCGTGTAACCGCGTTGCAATGTTCATCCACTGGAACAAATGGACCACTCCGGTGGGGATGTAGATAACGGGGGAGGCTGGTCAGGTGTGGAGGTCGGGGGCATATTGGAACTCTCTGTACTTTCTGCTCAATTTTGCTGTGAACTTAAAACTGCACTAAAAACAAAAAAGTCTTAAAAATGAAAAACAACTCTGTTACACTTGCGTTCTTGCCCCGCTCGCCACAGAGAGTCTCTGGCCCTTACTTTGCAGACCTCATCCGTCTCTGTGCGTCTCCTCTACCTGTGCATCGTCGGGACGGAGAACACCCACATTCTGCTCCAGACCCGCACCTCAGTTTCCCAGGCTTTGTCTGTGAGTTGAGTCTGAAAGTTAAAACTCAACGAATGCTACAGCTATTTTCCACCCCGCGTCCGCTCACTCAACAAATAACGGCCAAGAAACTGTCTGGAGGTGCTTGGTGTTGAGCCAGAGACCAAAGCTGCAGCGGGACAAGGTCACGCTCCTCAAGCGCATCGAAGGCTGGGGTTTAGGCTGGGGTTCAGAGAAGAGAAAAAACACAATTTACAACGTGCACGTAATAGCTGCTTAAATCAGGGGTTTTGAACTTTATGTTAAAAATACGACTATGAGAGAAAAATACGACTCTGAGACATTATAAAGAGGGAAGCAGAATACAGCAACAGCAACATGTTTAACGGGCGCTGCTTGGCTCTTTTAACCTTGTGAACACAAGCAGAGCCCTGTGCGCAAAGCCCGCCCCTGTGCCCTCTCCAGGGGCCCTCGGCGGAAGCGGGCCACCAGCGGGGTCCGCACACTGGGGACTCATCCTTCCTCCAGGACAGAGAAATGGCGACAGCGTCACAGTGGCAGTTCCACTTTCACATGGGTGATTCTCTCTCCCTCTCCTTCCCTCTCTCTGTAAAAATGAATAAAAACATACATATTTAAAAAAAAAAAACAACTGCATGCCCTTTTGTGTGTTTTTAAACCAGATGAAAATGCTACCTGTTCAAAAAAAAAAAAAAAGAAATGAAATGAAACAAAAGGCTTCATCTCTGGTCCTTAGCTCGGGCCTCATCTTTACGCTTATTCCGCTGAAGTGGCTTCGGATGGCTTCTCAGCAGCATGACTAGCCTTCGGGCACTGCTCCTGGGTCTGGATGTCATCACCGCGGATGTCATCACCACCCCTGCCCATCGTCCTCTCCGTCCCACTGTCGGAAACACTTCTCCCTCCACGTCCGTCCCACTCAGTGCGAACGCCGAACCTTCGGCCCAAGCTGGGCTTGATGCCTGCGCACTGCAGCTGGATTATGTTTCCCACCGTCTCCTCCAGTCGCCTGGGACCTCCTTGCGGCAGGAATGGTGCCTTTTTCCGTGTCACAGTCCAGCCAGTTTCTAACTCACGGTAGGTAACTAAGAAAGAGTCGAGCCCTGGCCGGTTTGGCTCAGTGGATAGAGCGTCAGACTGCAGACTGAGGGGTCCCGGGTTCGATTCCATTCAAGGGCACATGCCAGGTTGCGGCTCAATTTCCAGTAGGGGGCGTGCAGGAGGCAGCCGATCAATGATTCTCTCTCATCATTGATGTTTCTATCTCTCTCTCCCTTCCTCTCCGAAATCAATAAAAATATATTTAAAATAAAAGATAGAGTCGAACTAGTCTTGCCCATCCCAGGCTCATGGCATGGTCCATGTCACTGGGCACCAAATGGCATCCTGCCGGCAGCACCATGGAATTACTATCACAGCAGCGTCGGGGTCACATAGAGGCTCATTCCAAGGGGAACTCCAGCCCCCAGCAGCTCTTCTGCTTCTTGGCTCTGCCCCTGCACCACTGGCTTAGCCGGGCTCCGCTTCTGCTTCTCAGGTGGTAACTGGAGTGGACAGTGATTGACCCGCGGGAGCGGGTTTCTCCGGGCCTTTTGCAAAGAAGTCGACTTTATTTCCTTCCGTGGGCTCTTCCCCACCCTGCACATCCCCGCACCAGGTTACTGACACTATAGAAGGAGACTGGCTTTCTTGGGTCCCGACTGGTTTCGTCTCTTTAGGATGAATCGCCAAGAAGCTTGTCTCACTTTCAAGAAAGGGAGTAACTTGTGTGAAAGGTCATACAGGGAGCCCTACAGTGAACCAGACTGGCTGACCTCAGGCAAGTTATCTAACTGATATGGGTCTCAGGTTCCTGAATCAGAAAAAATTAAAAAACCGGAAGAATAATAATTACAACCTTGAACGTTTGGGGTGGTCATGAGGATTCGATGAGAAAAGGCAGGTGAAGTGCCCAGCCCGGGTGTATGTCAAGACACTGCTTTTCCTTCCTGGGGCCACGGCAGACATCGCAAATCAACCAAAGAGCTCTTTTCCGATGATACTGGGCTGCAGGGGGCTCCCAATGGCCAACACTACTGATGGGTGGATTGAAGCAGGCACTGGAGTTGAGTCCATTTGCCATGTCTAGCCTAGCGCATTTCTAGGCACATGGGAGGAGCTGAAGACTCAGGCACTGCTGTGGTTAGTAAGCAGAAGCACCGCCGGCAAGGCGGTGGCCACAGCCTGGGGCTGGCGTCCTGAAACTCCTCCAGGACTCTGAGCAGCAGCCCTGTGGATTCCCATTGGCTGCTGGTGCCCAACAGCTGGACTGCCCGCCTCGCATATCAGTCTTTCAAAAGAGCTTGAGATTAATGCATTTGATTCAAGTTTCTCTATGTCTTTTTTCTTGGATAGCACGTTGGCTGTCGGTCAATCCCAGAGCTAATGGGGGCTCCTTGAGGCTGGTAGCTAATTTTCGTTTCCATGAGATGTGGGAAATCCGGACTTGATTGAAAGCTATAGCATCTAGCGCCACCTACTGTTATATTGCTGCATCACTACCATTGCTGTCTATCTTGGGGTTCTTGATAGCCTTAATCTGCCCTTAATTAGTTTATTTGGAAACATTTTTGTAATTTCTCTCATGCTACATTTTTCATTTGTAATTTGTGATTACATTTTGTAAAAACCCAGAGACTCCTGATATAGTGACAAGGACAGGGACACTGCCTTGGCATGTTTGGTTCACAAAACCTGTGTACCAAGCAGGCCTCTTAGATCCCTCACAGATGTTAGGTGAGACCGGGCAGGTGCCAGTTGGGAGCCCTGATGTACAGAGAACACGTGTGACCTGGTGTCACACAGGGGCCTGGACTCCGAATCCACAGCCTGTTCTCCCCCTGCGTCTGTCGCTCCACCCCTGGCTCACACCTTGTCAGGCCCCTCCACACACAATCCCCATCCCCAAAACGCCAGTGTGTGATGTAGATTCCACTGCAAGTTTCTGGGAAGAGACAGAGGGGAGGGTCACACTGCCTCCCATGGAAGAAAAACCAATAAAACAGTCCTTTAAACTTGTCCCCCCCGCCCCATATGTCCGCTCCTCCCTCCCCGGCCCCAAGGCTCCCTGCACACCCTGCATAATATACGAGTCGCCTTTACTAACTGGGACCATTCATCCTCTCTTTGTGCTTCTCCAGTGCCCGTCCTTCACACTCACCTTCCCTCTCCACAAACCAATCACCACCTTAGAAAACAGGGAAGATTTAAGAAAAGAAAAGAAAAAAACAATAGAATAGTACCTTTCCTTCTGATACGAAGGATTGGTGAGCAAGACTGTATTTTCTGGGAGGCTTAATAGATGAGGACCCAAGTTCTAAATACAAGGAGACTGGATGTATTAGAGTCCTTCAGAGAACAGAACCAACAGGATGCATATAGACACAGACAGAGAGAGATGTACTAGTATTATAAGGAATTGGTTCATGTGATTCCGAAGGCTCACAAGTCCCACCATCTGCCGTTGTCGAACTGGAGAGCGGGAGAGCGGGCAGTGTAAGTTCCGGTCTGAAGGCTGGCGGGCTCAAGACCCAGGAAGAGTCAATGTTTCAGTCGAGTCTGAAGGCAGGGGGAAAACTGATGCCCTAACCAGTGGTCGGCAAACTCATTAGTCAACAGAGCCAAATATCAACAGTACAACGATTGAAATTTCTTTTGAGAGCCAAATTTTTTAAACTTAAACTATATAGGTAGGTACATTCAACTTTAAATTCAACTTTAAGTCTTCCGTTTTTCTTTGCTTCTTCTTTGTAGCCATCTCAAACAGGGCACCTAAAAAATGTTTCATTTTATAATAATAAAGCCACCAACACAAAAGAATTACAATTCTTAAATTGATGACAAAAATACCCGTAGGATTTGCAGCTCGTTGGAAAAATACAGGTAACTTCATGCTTCGAGTAGGTACTCTTGTCACCCGCGTGCGATTTGCAGATGCGACTAGCACTAACCACTGCACAATGAGACTGCTGACTGACTGGCTCACTCAACTCGTGCATGAATCGCACACGCCTTCCCTGCGCCGCGTCTCCTGTCGCCATCGCCCGCCGCCTGACCGACCGACACCCCCCACTTCTAATGACACTTCTTCAAAATAGACTCGCCCAGGCCGAAAACCGACTTCTGTGCATGGGCCACGAAGTTTCAATCGCACTGTACGTGTGCACCCACACGTGGTATTTTGTGGAAGAGCCACACTCAAGGGGCCAAAGAGCCGCATGTGGCTCGCGAGCCGCGGTTTGCCGACCACTGCCCTCGCGCAAAGGCCGTCAGGCAAGAGAGCTTCCCTCTTATTGGGAGCAGCCTTTTGCTCTACTCAGCCCTTCAACTGATGGGATGAGGCCCACCCACATCAGCGAGGACAATCTGCTCTACTCAGTCTATCAACTTAAATGTTAAACTCCTCCAAAACACGCTCAGAGAAACACCCATTGGCCAAAATACATGACTGCTCTGTGTCCCAGTCAAGTTGAAACTCCAAATTAACCATCACAACAGGATTCTAGTCTTGGCTCTGACAGGTGACCAGCTATGGGACCTAGGATAACACCCTCTGTGCTTCCTCCATTTCTCCTTCTGTCAAATGCGTCTGTTAGTCACTGTCCAAAAGAGGCAACTGAGGCTGGTGGCACAAAATGCTCAGCACAGTGTTGATGTGCAGCAATTCCACAACTTGTCAATTTAGGAGACAGGCATTCCCTCTTTCCACAGCCCACCCCACTCACAAAGAAGCTCCACCTCTTACTACCTGTGTGACCTTGAAGAAGTGGCTTAATCTCTCAGATCCTGGACTTCCTTTTCAATAAAATAGGAGTGAGGATAGCTCATGGTTGGCATGAGGATTAAGTAAAACAATGGGAACAACACTCCCTCCCCCAGTCTCCCCACCCCGCACGAGGTGAGCCGCTCTCAGCTGCTCTCATGGTGGGGCGTTCTCCGCCAGAGTGGATGCTGCTGGCGACAGATATGGGAAGTGTTTTATAAGAGTTAAAGGTCCCTTTGATGGTGGGATACACCACACTGACACTCAGATAGATGATAGGATCTCGGGTTCAATCCCAGTCAACCCCTGGTCAGGGCAACTAACAGGAGGCAACTAATCGATGTTTCTCTATCTCTCCCCAGCCTTTCCCTTCCTCTCTCTCTCAAATCAATAAAACCATACCCTCAGGTGAGGATTAAAATTTTTTAAAAGAATTCAATAGCATACTTCATCATATTTCAGCTTGGAGGGTCTGCATGGGAATAGGTAGGTACCTGCCTTATCTTTATGACAGACACTTCACTCTCACTACCATGGCACCAACAAAGGCTTAAGTATCAGTGTGCAAGCCAAGATCCCTGGGCTCACCATGGAGTCTACCAACTCTCTACCTTGTGCCAACTCCCTACCTCGTGCCTTACAGCCTCTCCATAATGCGTCTGAAATGTGTTCGTCCTACTGCCTGCTCCTCCCTCCCCCCTCACCGCTCGACAGAACATCCCAGCTGTTCCCCTGATGTCTGTATCAGCCCAAGTACATTTAGCAGGAATTCATTTCCATCTCAATCTGATTCTAGGAAGTAGATCATATTATAAGAAATAACAAAGATGAGTTGGGAACACTCTTTCATAAAAGAAAAGAGAACCACAGATATTTAAAAGATTGGCTTTCCGGCCATGGCCTTCGGCAAATCATCTTGATTTTCTGTCGTATAAAAATGTTTGTGACTAAAATCTAACACAATTCAGTGGGCATGCTTTGGAGGTAATATCTGTACATTAATAACTGGCAACTGCTCTCCCTTATTTCACCCCCACTACACATGATGCAGCGGGGGCAGAATGAGGTAGAATTACGAACACGTGCTTTGATGTCACTTGAATTTGAGTTCAAATCCAGACTCAGCCTCTTACTAATAGCGTGGTGTTTGAAGCCGCAGGTGGCTCCTCTATGAAATTGGAAGAATAATACGACCAGGTCTAAATGGACTCCTGCACTTGGGATCCTGTACGGCACATAGACGAACAATAATGTTACTGGTAGGACAGCCTTAGCGCCATTTCACAGATGGGGAAACAGACTCAGGGAGGTGTGTATGTAACTTGCCTGCGATGATGCAACACCTAAGTGCAGAGCTAGGGTGCCAACCTGAGCCTTTCAGACAACAAAGCAAGCTCTCTCCCTGTATTCCTGCACCTCCCACTTCTCACCAGCACATGAATTTTTTAAACAGTTCCAGCACATGAATTTTGTTGTTGTTGTTAATCCTCACCCGAGGTTATTTTTACAATGATTTTTAGAGAGAGTGGGAAAGAGGGAGGAAGAGAGAGAGAAACATTGATGTGAGAGAGACACACCAATTGGTTGCCTCCTGCACATGCCTTGACCAAACATGCAACCCAGGTATGTGCCCTTGACTGGGAATTGAACCCATGTCCCTGGTGCTCGGCCTGACACTTTAACTACGGAGCCACATTAGGGCCCAGCACATGAATATTAATGTGAATATACCTCCCCCCCAAATCATTCCCACCTAAGTCTTCTATGAGTCTGTCTGAGTTCTCTCCTCTCCCCCCCCCCCAACCCAACACACATATATCAGTGTTTACCCTGACTCGTGACTGAACACCTGGTATTTCTCACAGTCCTGCTCCCAAGACCCCTTAACAGATGGGTCAGAGAAAGGCCATCTGCTGTAGAAAAAAGGTAGACAGGCCAGAGATTCAACTCTGTTTTCCAGGAAACAAAAAAATGGAGGCATCCCCCACATTTTGCAAAGCACTGGAAAAACAGAAAGCTCTTAGGGCCAGTGGCACTCCCAGGGGATGCAAGGACAGAACACTGAAGTCAGCTGCATTACGATGGCTTCTATGAAACCCGGCTGGCCGGGAGCAGTCAGAGAGAGCAAGATCAGGGACATCCAATCGGCTTTTATTTTCTCCTAAATTTTTATCTTTTCCTGATTTTTCTACCGTGTTCATTAGTTAGTTTCATAACCAAAATACAATCTTAAATGTAGAGTTGAATTGCAAATGTGTTACTTGGGTCGGGAGACACATTCATCAGTGTCAGGGAGGAAATACTTAGCACCAGGTTGTTTATCAACGATAAGGACCTGAAGGGCGTGAGGCATAGAACACACAGTTCTGATGCAAGAGGAGGTGGGCCACACAGATCTGCAGTACACAGCACTTCTCGGGAAAGAAGCCGGCAGAAGTAGGAGGTCCTGGATTCCCTAGACACGTGGGTTTCGTTAGTGATTTTGAGGGGACGGAGTGGGGAGGAAGAACTCTGGATATGCGTCTAAGCCGTGGAAAATTCTGGGGGTCTCGGGCTTAGGATCAAAAGATAAGGAATACACAAAGTTACCATCTGCAAAGGGGAAACCAGCTTGAGAGTCCCAAAATAGCTGGTCGGCACCTGAAGCCAAGTATTTGCATAAACTATAACCATAATCCTTTTTTTGACCTTCATTTCCATTTCCTGCTCCCACAGGGTGCTGGTCCCTGTGAACTGCATTTCCCAGCACCCTTTCCAGCTGGCTTCCGGGGAGGGGGTGGAGCCTTCCTTCTTGGCTAGTCTCGAGCTTACCTGGCCATCACTAACTTGGCTTTTCAGCTCTTGCAACTCCTTTGGACCTGCTCCCCTAAGTTAAATTCCCCGAATTGAACTACCCGCATGAGCTCTGATTTCCTGCCTAGACCCTGCAGTGTGCTTAATACCGTGCATTACAATAAACTATTAACTTTCATCATTTCCGACATTTAGATTACTCAACTTAAAATAGCATTGAAAAATCACATTTTGCTTATATTGGTAGAATTAGTCAGAATTGCTTTATAAACATGAAAAACACTATTATTTTACTACAGAAGTAATATATGTAAATTAGTTTAAAATTAAGGGAAAAAGATAACCCCACGTTGAAAATTATTATTTATGTAGAATTCAAATGCCCTGAGATAATATTGCTATTGACAGCTTGTTATATTTCCTTCCAGCTTGTTGTATAATTAAGCATAAACTTTGCCATGTATCGATGGCAAACATAATTTATGTCAGGTTATACAAAGTTTTAGAAATTTCTATCGATTTTTATAAATATAAGTCTTAAAACTCTCCATGATCTAAGTACTTCATATTTTGTAACATGTACATTGATAGCCACAATAAATAAGTACTAGCACCAAATTCAAATGCATCACATACCACTGTCTGGAGAGACTGCGATTTATCCCCCCAGTGCCTACTGCTCACACGGAGATGTTCACTATTGTTCACCGGCTGCTATAGACATCCTCACAGGCGCCTTTTCATCCCTACGCATGGTTTCCTTGGCTAGAACTGGAGCTGCCGGGTGAAAGGAAATGTATCCCAAGGCTTGTCGTCCATGTGGTGGTAGTGCCATCAGAAGGGATTCTTGGAGGCCCTGTAAATTCTGGCTTGTGTCCATATCGAATGGTGTTTGTAAACCCCCTGACAAGCAGACTGCCCTCACTCAAAGCCCATTATTACTGCCAGCTTATTACCACTGCAATTGAACAATGGTCATAAAGAAGATGGTTTCCTGAGAATCCACTGAAATGCTGACATGATTGCGGGGCGTGTGGGGAGGCTCTTGTCCTGCTAAAGTGTTGTGTCAAGTTGAGGACACAATTCGCTTTGCTGCTCTAGATTGTTCGGCACCCATTAGGTCAATACAGATTCACTCCGTTCCAATAGTGTGAATTCCTGGTGCCCAGGCAACTGAAATTAGGTGGGATTTGGGGGGTGGGGGTGATGCCTGAAATGTGGACAGTGTTGTCGTTTCTTCCTGAGGAGGGTGAAACGAGACGTTTATGAGAGGGATGGGTACATGGCGATGACATCAAGCAGGGTTTTGATCACATATTTTCAAATTATCTGGTGAGGAAATTTGAGTGTGTGTGTGTGTGTGTGTGTGTTTGTCCATAAGTATGTTTCATTCACAATGTATTTTAAGAAAGTCACTCTGGTCCTGAAGGAAAGAGTGAGTGGGGTGCGTAAAAGAAGAGAAGGATGAGGAAGAGGCAACCTGATTTTCCTGCTCGAGCTCAACATGGCCAATCCCACTGCCTTCACTGCAAAACGCACCAGGACAGGGGGCATCTGATTTGGAAGTGAGAGGGGGTAAGAGGACTAGTCTGCCTTGGCACGCCGGGGAGCGTACTTTAAAGAGCAATTTTATGGTTGCAGGAAACAGAAAAGCCAACGCACACTGGTTTAAATAATAAAGGAAACGTTACAAAGTCCGGGTCCTAGTGAAGCCTGACCAGTTCAACAAGGCACCCTGAGGTCACTTTTTCTTTGAAGATAGTACTAATAAGAGAAGCCTCATTTTCCAAATGCTTGCTGTGCGTCGGGAATTTGGCAATTAATTTCATTGTCGCAACACGGTAGGAATTAGGCCCCGGTTCTGCCAATGAAACCGAGGCCCAGAGAGGTGGAGTAATTTGTCCAAGGTCACACAGCCAGTCACCGGACAGAACCAGGATCAGAGCTCAGGTCTGCCTGTCTCCAAAGCCCTTGCTATTCCCACTGTCCCACATGCCCCTCGTTGGTGTGGAAAGGACGCTGGGCTGCCCAGACCCCCTCCAACCTGAACAGACACCTCAGATGAACACGTGAGCCTCCTGCAGCCTGGATCCACTTGTAACAGTTGTACTAACGTGTTTTTCTTTCACTTCTTGGCTTCCCATCAGATCCCAGAGAAGTCATTGAAGAACATCAAGTATATGGAGAAGGAAGTAATGAACCTCAAAAAAGACCTGATGCGCAGCCGGTGGGTGAGCCCAGCATGGAATAACCCAGACACAGCCTGACAGGGATGACCAGGCTCCGGGGTGGCGGCCACAGGTCCTTGCCAGGTCCCGGTGCCCTGCCCCCACCCTGACTGACAGAAGGGCAACGCTGTAAGGATGCATTTCCTGGTTGGACTTTTCCAAAGAGCACCTGTACCAGACTTCTGTCCCCACTCGTGCGTGCCAGTCCCCTGCCTAGAGTTCCCTCTGCTTTCCCGCCTGGACCCGAGTCCACTTCAAGAGCGTCCCCGTACTCTCCAAGTCGTTTCTTTTCACTCCAGGTCTGCAGCATGGTAGCTGGGAGTCGGGTAGGCTCGGTCTCAGTACGGGCCCTGCAACCTCCCACTGGTGACACTGGAGGACTCATTTAACCTCCCCGAGTCTCTGGGTCCTCACCTGTGAAATGAATATAATGTGAGGCTGTTAGAAGCCGCGGGTGAAATGCCCCTGTATGGCCTTAATACAGTGCCCTTCCCCGGCCCACCAATCCCTTCCCTCCATGAGAGTGTGAGCAAACTCAGATCTAGGGCCATATTCATCCCCAGGCGGTGAGAGGGGATTGGTTCCTTCTCCCCTTACCTCCTCCCTGGGAGCTGGAAGGATCCAAGGTGTGATCATTTATGGGGCCCTGGGCCAAGCAACTCAAGGCAGAGTAAGAGATGGAGGCTCTCTTAGCAAAAACTGCACAAGGCCATGCCCAGGAGGGTAATGCAGGCAGCAAGGTCTGTTTATCTGAGCGTCTCCCGCTCAGGCCAGACCACAGCGCAAATCACAGCGAGACGTTTCCTTTCTTCACCTCCACCATCCGGAAGCTCCTCCTCCTCCACGGCCCAGCCGCACCCCACCCTTGACGTGTCCTGCAGCACAACTTGATGGAACTGGAGGACTGAGCCCCACAGGAGGAGGGATGGTGCAGGCAAAGAAGGCGGGGAGAAGGGAAGGGTGAAAGGGACTAGGGCGGGGGTCAAGACAGGACGCCAGAGAATGATCTCTCACCACTGACCATGGGAGGAATGGCCGTGTCAGCTCTGGGGGGTCTCTGGGCACCCACTGTCCAGCAGAAACATAATGCAAGCCATGGGTAGCCGCACTCAAAAAGTAAAGTGAATCTGGTGAAAGTAATTCTAATTATATATTTTACTTAACCCAATATACCCGAGGTATTATCATTCAACCTGTAATCAGTAAGAAAAAGTATTAATGAGACACTTTACATTCTGCTTTGAACACATGATGAAAAGTGATGAAAAACGATGATGAAAAACCCAAGTGTATTTTACCCTTAGAGAACGTATCAATTTGGGCCAAACATATTCCAAGTACTCAATAGTTGTTATGAATTGAATTGTGTTCCTTTTAAAATTCTTATCTTGAAGACCTACCCCCCCCCATGTGACTGTAAAGACAAGACTATTAAAGAGGTAATTAAGATTAAATGAGGTCATAATGTTAGGGCCCTAACCAATATAAGTGATCTCCTTATAAGAAGAAGAAGAGGTACCAGGAATATAAATTCACAAGAAAAGGCCATGCCAGGACACAGCGAGAAGGTGCCCTCTGCAGGTCAAGGAGAGAGAAGCCTCAGGAGAAACCAACCCTACTGACACCTTGATCTTGGGCTTCCAGCCTCCCGAACGGGGAGAAAATGCCTGTTGTTTAAGCCAGTCAGTCTGAGGAATTCTCTGACAGCCTGGCCACACAAACGTAATAGCCAAGGTCGAGATAATGCTGCAGAGAACGTTCCCGGCTCAAGGGGGCTGATGGGTCTCAGTCTCAGAGTCTCACATGAAGCCAAACTCAAGGGTTTGTGGCTGTGAGAATTGAGAGCTAGGATCCGCAGGGACTCTTCTGTTAGTTGTGGACATGCTGGCCTCCACAGTGTTGGAAAACAGGCTGGAGGGCTTTTGAGGCTGATGCCTTGGGAAGCCTAACGCCCCAGGGACAGGGAAGACGTAGGGTCAGGAGGCCAAGAGTTATCTGAGTGGGGACAGCATCCTGGCTGAAGATGAACCTCCAATGGGATTTGTGCTCGGCCCCATGGCTGTGCTTGGAGGATATCCCAGGCTTCAGAAGGAATGGTGCTGAGGGAACCTGGATCAGAGGTGAGGTCCAAAATACAGAACCATCTGCATGCCGTGGCATCCATCACTAGGAACAGACCCTGGCCATACCCAGCCATGAAGACCATGTCAGTTCTTAGCAGCTGAATATTACCAGCCTTGAGGTGGATAATTCTAAACCAGATCCCCAGCTACAGACCAGAATCTCTAGAGCCCGAGAACTGAGAATTTCCACAATAATCTTTAGAGTAGACAAGAGCCGAGAGGAGAAGTACCAAGAGATGCTTTGAGCTGTGTTAAGTCCCAGACACCAAGCCTCACCCGACCCAGCCCAAGGAGGGCAACAAGCAGGGGTGAGCCCGCTTGTAACCAGAACCAATTGCTAAATTTTCAGGAAATTTGCAAGCCAATTACCAAACACAGCTATTGTTAAAAATTAAATTGTGTAAACGTACAATTAAATACATGATATTAAAACAAAGGCAATAGAAACTTGAAACTCATCATTTCCTAACGATTTCATACATTTCCCTGTTGTTATCTATGCTCTTGAGGTTATTTCTGTCTGATGGGAAGAGTATAAATGGAGCTACCGCAAATTTCTTCCCAGCCCCGCATTCACTCACATCACACTGGTCGCTCAAAATCAGCCACGAAGGGTATATTTATGTCACAGAAATCAGCAAACGCTACAAATCAGGGCTGGCTTGTCCCCTCCGAGTTAAACACTCCTGGGAACATGGCCCCCAAAATAACCAGGGTTGAACTTCCCACTCACCCAGTATAACAGAGGGGCTTGACCAAAGGGCGATATAGAAGTGGCTTTTCTGCCACCCTTGACTTGGCAAGCTGAGTCTCTCTCTCCTGCCAGACGCATTTACCGTGGCCCTGAAACTAGCTCGAATGTAACATCCTCATGGAACAGGCTAGCCTGGCCAAGGTCTGGACGTGGAGGAGAAGGTGGGGGAAGCCAGGCAGAAAAGCCACAAGCAAGAAAACAAGAATCGACAATAAAACGTTCCAGCTGGCCACTCTCTGGATCCCACTGACATTTCAGGAAGCGCCGATTCCCCTTCCAAAGGAAACACCCTGTTTTCCAGGGGAATCACCTCTTCGAAAAGAGATCTAACCCCATGGCCCCATCTCCCAGGGTTAAATGAGGCGAAATATTAGCACAGAGGAGGATGTCTTTTCCACGTAATGTTTTCCAAGTCTGCTTTGCCTATTAGAATCCAGCCAAACACCTTGACTATCTGCTAGCAGCTAGACTGTTATTTAATACTTCGTAATTCAATCGCACCATCCCTGGCTTCATAGCCAATTGAACACGATGCTAAAAAGAATAAAAACCTAACTGCTGTCCTCTTCGCGGCTCCGCCAGATGTTTGGCGGCCGAGCAGCCCGCTATGCCCTTACTTGCCCCATTTCTCCTGCGCCAGTCCACACAGGAGCATCTGCGCATGCCCAGTTCTCGGACCGGTTGACTGCGGACACCAACCACGTCCCTTCCCCCGACGCTGCGGTGCTTTGCATTGGGAGTGTTTTAAGGAAAAGAAACACCTCGGCAACTCGAACAACTGAAAAGTTGGACCTGAAGCCATGATCTCCCCGTGGTCATGTTTCCTTAGGTCCAGGCAATAGCAAATGCACAGTGAGGAGCAAGCCCCCTCCGGCAGACCCGGCAGGGCACGCATTATGCACGTGCTCATGGGGTCTGAGACTTGGCTTTCTAGCTGCCTTCGATGGACAATTGATATCAGGCAATTGAAAGAACAAGGGTGGGTTTTGGCCATGGAAGAAACTCTTTTCTTTGTCTGAGGTTGACATGGCTCCTCCTTTGTTTTTTGTGCACATTCATTTTCTTCGACAAATATTTATTGAGTACCAGGTATCGCCTGGTGTACGCGGGCATCCTTGTAAAAGCTGGAGGTAGGGCAAGGAACAAAACAGACAAGATTCCTGTGAATGGGAGACAACGATGTGTGTTATAATGGGGTATACTAACCTCACCCAATCCCTTTATGAACGAGGCTGATTTTAATTAGTGAATTTAAATAGCTGGAAAAAATGTCGTTGACCTCAGACGTTTATCAATTGTTCTCGGTAGCTTCTACATCTCATCATTCAACACCCAGGACCTCCACATCCATAGCCTGTAACCCAGAAGGTCCTCATTTAGAAGTTCGAGCCTGATTCTTCCCACAGCCCCCTCCCCTGGATTTAAGACTTGCCTCAAAGCCCCAGAGCATTTAAGATCATGGATTTATATACTGGTCAATACCCTGGATGCAGGCAAAGTGAAGGCTTCTGAATTGCACTTTATAAATCATTCAAAGAAGACCTTAGTGCACCTCCCCCCCCGCACCCCATCACATCAACCTCATACCCTGCAGCCAGCAGGCAGACATTAATAAAGGCAAATGCTTGGCCCCATGTCCTTAGCCCAGAACCGATAAACACAGCCACACACCCAAAGGGTAGGTCACTGCTGAGGGCTGGAGGAACCTGGCTCAAGTTAATTGCATTTTTATCATCGTGAATGTGACCTGGGTTTCCTGCCCATTTTTTTCTCTGTTTCTGGTGTCTTCCTGTGTCTTTGACGCCTCTAGTTAGCCATAGTTCTAGGGCAAGTTTTCTTCTCCGCTTCTCTTGCACCACTCTCCACTGAAGGCGAATGTCCTTTTGTTCCCTTTCCTTGTGGCCAGGGCTGCCTCAGAGGATTCCACATCATAAGGAATTTAACTAGAAGATCAAAGTTGAGCATCAAAATATCTTGAGCCCTTGAGCCTTTTGTCACATAAGGGTCTACTCAAAATGTTGTTTTCTGAAATTCTTCCCCAGATAACAGGTAGTGTGCTCAGTCTTACAGCCGGGCTTGGAGGGCTCACATAGCACAGTTGAAAATTCACTGGCTTTGGAGGCAGCTGTGGGGTCAAGTCCCAGCTCTACCAGTTATTAGCTGGGTAGCCATGGAGCAAATCCATTCACTTCTGTAGACCTCAGTTTCTTCTTCTGTGATATGGGATACAGCATAGTGGGTGATTAAGAAATACCGTTGAATGAATGAATGCAGGCATGCTGCGGAATTCCCCTGGCATTTCCTAGGCATCAGGCTCAGGGGAGCGGAGGGAAGAAGGTGGGTGACTAGATGCATCCTTAAAAAGATCATGTGGTAGGCTGGGCCGGGAAGGAACCTACTTCAGGGCAGCAAGCACAGGGCCCGCTTCTGTCCCATGAGCCCACACAGGCTTTGAGCCAGACTTCTTGGGTTCAAATCCCAGCTCCACCACTTACAAGCCACGTAGTGATGAACGACCTGCCTAGTTTCTCTGATCCCCAAAATGGAGAATTATAAAAACACTTTCTCCCCCTCACAGGGCTGTTGTGAGGATTAAATGAATACACACAAAGCACTCAGAAGAGTGCCTGGCCATGGTCAGTGCTCAGTAAATGGTAGCTGTGTGCATTACACCATTCACGTTCCCGAGTGACTGTTTTACATGGATATCTCCCTGTCCCCAGTCATGGGGCTGCAGCCAGCATGTCACACCCAACCCCAGATTCTGAACCTGGGAAGGCTATGTTTTCGGCACAGCTGGAGCCATCAGGATGGGGGGAGGGGAGGCAAAGTCAAGTTCATAAGTGGAGGCTGTGCAAATGCAGCTGTGAGTGCTGGATTTCCACATTAATTTTAAATCTCTTCCTATTGGGATTGTTCAACAAGCCATTACTCTAATGGATGCAACCACAGGCTAAACAATAAAGCACTAATCCACCACTTAGCATAGATGCTGCATGCATTAAGCCCTGTAATTTTTTAAACTTTCTATTGAAATATAACATAATACAGGAAAGCACACAAATCATTCGGCATACAGCTCAACAGACTTTCACAAAGTGAAAGAAAGGCAACATGACCAAGATCCCCCCAAAAACTTCCTCACGTCCCCTCCCAGTCACTACCCCACCCCCGAAGAAAATCACTGTCCTGATTTCTAAACTTAGGTTAGTTTGTCCTGTTTTGAACTTAAAATAAGTGAAATTGTACAGTTGGCTTTTTTCCCCACTCAATACTGTGTTTCTGAGAGTTATCTCACTGCTGTTCTCGCTCAGTTTTTTAATAGTTTACACTGTGTGAAGACAGCACAACATGTCCATTCTAGTACTGATGGACACTTGGGCCATTTCCACGTTGGGGCTATTATTAATAGAGCTGCTATGAGCATTCTTGCACATGTGTTTGTGTGCATGTGTGCGTATGTGTGCGTGTTGTTGTTGTTGTTGTTTTTGCTGAACATATGTATGCACTTCTGGTGAAAATATACCTAAAAGTGGAATTGTTGGCTCACAGAGTTTGCATATGCTCAGTTTCCAAACTAGCAAACAAACCCTATATTTTAAAGAACTTTTAAAAAATACATAAATAAACCCATCTTAAAAAACTAGAAAATATAGATAAGTCAGTAATGGAGAACCACCCACAATTACATCACCCAGGAATAGCTCTTATTCACATTTTGGCATAACAACTTTCAGTGTTTTTCTATATGGACACGCGTATTTTTTTTTAACCAATAAAAACCCCATTCTGTGTGTACCATTTGGTAACCTGATTTTTATTTAGCAATAGATTATGAACGTCCTCCATGTCAACAGCTTCACTTTTAAGACCTTTTAGTGTGAAAATGTTCAAATCCCTATAAGGCAGACAGGGCTTGACCAGATGGCTGCCGGACACTCGGGCTATCTGCACATGGCAGTTGCCTTCGGGCTCCAGAGTGCCCTCTCCATGCTCCATCTGAGGGAGCTGGGGTCTAACCAAATGGTCTTCTGGTCCTTTTCTTACCGAGAAACTTGTAGGGACAGCATAGTTGGTTTTTGTTTTGTTTTGTAGAAACTCAGATATGTTACATAGATCCCTTCACTAGACTGACAATGACATGGAGTGGAATCTTTCCCCAAAGTCAACCCTCACCACAGCCTGGCCTTGCCATACCCCACTGGACGAGAGGGACCCCTACAAACCTGCTCCAGCTTCATCCTCCCAACACGTCCCGCACCAGTGAGAACACATTCAGCAAGAATGCTCTCAGTGCTCTCCTGCCTGAGCCAAACCAGACAGCCTGAGAGTCAGTCAGCCTGAGGAGTGTCGCAAACGATGCTTCGGAGCGTTCCCTGAAGTGACATCAGGGGCAGACAGAGTTTGGGGGCCAGGAAATTCTGAATGCCTTGGTGCTGCTATGTGAGGCCTGTGGGCCCCACTTAAAGAAAAGGCATGGCCTTGCCCTTCAGCGCATCTGACTGGGGGTTTAGCTTTAAGAATCGTCCCGACAAGAGTCGGATAAGCGTCAAACAAGAGCTTCCTGGCAGAAGGTGGGTGCAAAGGTAAAGAAACCAGCTAGAACCTCGTTTTTGCAAGACGCTCTTTAAGCCAGAAGCGCTTATGCAGGGACCCATTCAATAGAGCCAGATCCAAACAGCTAGTTACAGCGAGAATCTGACCTCCATCTCTGCCCTGAGACGGCTCAAAGTGCATATTAGCTGCCAAGCGCCCCTGAGGCCCCGTGAACTGTTCCTGAAGGTCTCCTATCATCGCCCCTGCGCAGGGCTCGGGTGAGGGTGGTGTATGTTCAGAGCAGGGCTGCCCCTTTGCACAATTCCAGAGGCCACGCTTCACAATGGACACTCCAGGGTGAATGGTAACCCCAAAATGCAACTTGTACAATACAATGTTAACAACACCCTGGGTTGCACACTCAAGCAGCCCTTTAGTGGTGGTCACACACACATAAAAGTAAGATCTTAAAGCGCTCTGGGAGGAGGGGAGGGGGAGAGAAAGTCCCAGGCAAGTTACTAGTAAGAGTGTCTACAGTGGTTCGCAAACTAGACACAGCCTTAAAAGCTGTGTGTTCAGGCCCGTTTGTCTTTTACTAGCTACACCCCTCTACATCTCTACATTTGCGCCTATTTAGTCTAGAAGAGCGAACAGGAAAGGACCAAAGGAGAGGCATACAGGGAGTCTGAGGAGGTGTCCCAGGCAGAGAAAACAATCTACACATGAGGCTCACAGTCAGAGGGGACCTGGAAGGCTAGGTGACTACAGACACCTTTTACCAAGCTCCTGCTCTCTGTCAGGCACTGGGCTAGGAAATGAGGTAAGGACGTCTCCAATGGGAGAGGAAGGTGAGAGAAGGTTGCCTAATTTAGGGGACCAGTTAAGAGGCTAGTTTCCAACTGATACAGCTTAGCAGACCCCTGGGGGGAGGGGGAAGGGGAGGGGAGGGAGCTGGCCTGCGGTCCTGGGCAGAGGTTTTGCGTCTTCTAGGATCTGTCTGAATGCGCCCTGACAAGGACAAACAGTAGCAGATGATCACCCAACCCATGTTCAAGAGGCCACCAGAAGCATCTTCTCACGATGACAGGCAAGACCAAGTTGTGAAGTCAGAAAGGAAGCCGTGGACCGCACACCCCCTCCAACGGCTCTGCATCTCAGGCCCCGGGGATGCCCCTGGTGCTGACAATTAGTGGAAATGCCTTTGCAAACTCCTGAGGCCTCTGGGCCTCCCGCAAGTCCTCCCTGCCATCACTCCAGCAGAAGAACATGGGTAAAAAGAGCGCGGGCCGGTGGTCTTGTGCCGCATTCCGCTGCCTGTTGTCTGCTCTGCAAATCGTCGGTGCACTCCAGCAAAAGCCTCGCTTTCTGCTCATGCATTTTTTATGTCCACACTGGCGGGTCCATGAGAAAGAATCCTCCCATTCATGCCATTTAGCCATTAAGCACAATAGGTAAGGATGGGTATTGCAGGGAGGTGGGGTTTGCATTCTTTAAAAAAAAAAAGTCAGTTTATCTCCGAACTGAAAACTGACACTGAGCTGCCTCCGAATGCCACCCTGTACCTCAGTCCTCCCAGGCCCATCTGTCTGCCAGCTGACGGGTGGCAGTGGTTAAGACAGCGGCTCCTGGATTCAGGCAGACCAGGGTGCAGACGCTGGCCTCCCACCATCTTATCTGGTGACTTTAGGAGAGTGGCTGCAATTGTGTGAGTCTCAGTTTCCCCATCTTTGAAACTGTAATGCCCGCCTTGTGAGTCTACTGTAGGGATTAAATGAAATAATGCTTGCGGGGCATTAGGGCCCGGATAACAGGGATAAAGTGCTCCGTGAGGAGAGACTATCATTAGGATGAATTTGTAAGCCCGAGTCCTCCCCAAGGCTTTCGCCTCAGGATACCTAGCTGCTTCTGCATCCCCGCCAAGCCATAATTTGCTGCGAAGTCAGATGGGGTAAACAGACCAGAGGGGGGTGGTGGTGAGGGGAGCATTAGACTCCTTTGCAAGGCAGACCTGCCAACATTCCCTTCCCAAGGAGGCTCAGAACTCCTGAGAGCAGTTGCCTAGAAACCGGAGCTGTGCTGGGCTGCTGCTGCCTCCCAGAAGTCCCCCTAATTGGGATGCATGCAGAACTGTTTGTTGACACTTGGCAGGTTTTTCTCCTTCTACCGGCAGAGATGCGGTCCCCTCCTACGAATGCCGACTCACATTAATTAAGGCGTAGCCATGGGCCGCGGCACCCGGAAGCCAGTGCGGATGGCAGCCTTGTCAGCATCCTCTGACAAAATGGCCCCGTTAGGTCATGCTCACTATGGTGGCACTTCAGGATGTTTACAAGGTTTGCGGAGGCAGGACGGTGTGTGAATGAGGGTGAGTGTGTGTGAACAGTGCGGTTACATAAACTTGCCAAGTCCCGGAGGTCGTACCATCAATCGGAGCATGAGATGTGCCTCCTGTGTCACCTGATAGCAAACGCTGGATCTCCGTTCTCTTCAGGGGTTTAGACACCACTTGTAGCCTTTGGGCATAAGGCGGGTGAGAGACCGCACTATGAGCTAAAGAAATAACTTTCCTGAGAGGCCCGTGGGGAGCCTGTTTCATTTGATCACTTCTTCCAGAACACAGCTAGTCTCGCTCCCAGCTGAAAAAAATGCATGTTTCAAAGGCAACCACTCATCTCCAGCCTGTTTGGATGATTCGGCATCTGCGCAGACGGTCCTATACACCTACTCCACCCAAAGACAACATCGAAGTTGGGTGGTGGCGTCACTGTTACACGCTCCAAAGTCACATGCATTTAATTAGGGCTGGAAATGCAAGGGTTTCTAATGGCTTAGTTATTCGTGCAATACATATTTTCTGAGGACTCCCTATGTGCCAGTTCTGAGGACACAGAAAAGATTTAGAAATTGTTCTGACCCTCAAGGAGGTCAGACTGGGGTGGAGGTGGGAGGAGGGAGTTCATGGACAGGCAAGTCAACCAGTAGCTCAGGATCGCACAGACGGAGGGTGCCGGACCCAGCCTGGGAAAAGCAGAGGCGACTTCCGGTCCAGGGCGGGGTTCATGCCTGAACCTCTCTGTACTTCCATGGCCTCGCTGTGAAATGGGCTCATAGGAAGACTCAGAGCTGCCTGGGAGGATTATCCTAAGAAGTTGAAGAGATCAGTAGCCATAAAGCTTTTTCACAGTCACTGCCACATGGTATCACTCATCTCCTAGCTGTGGTGGTGACAGTTATTCCTACTGACTGGAACAGAGAGGTTAATTATTCTGCCTAAATCACACAGCCAGGTGTTGGTGGAGTTGGAGTTAGAACCTGGTGGTCTGACATTAATGTACATCCCACTTTTGCCTACACCCATATTAATTTCCCAGTGTTTCCCCGTGAAACATCACCAGGCTGTGATGTGGGTTCCTTCAATTCTTCTTCCCCTCTTTTCCTCCCTCTCTTTTTCCTCCTCCTCCTTTTCCTCTTTCTTCGTTTTCTTTAGTGAAAATCTGAGCTAGAGATTAAATAAAGGAAGAACCCAGAAAAGAAAACCACTTGTAATTAGACATTTTCTGCATGTAATTTCTTAGTCAGCAGAGCAGAGGTTAATTCCCTGGCCCTTTAGTTTAATAAATTTCATTACGTACATGATAACCAAGCGTTTCTCCTACCCACCATGGACAGCAGGTTCACAAACCTTTATGAATTACCGAGTAGGGCCATTTACCAAATCCCAAAATAACTGCGGTCTAATTGGACTGTTTTGGCCGCCACCTTAGAGAAGAGAACCTCCTAAGCTCACCACTTGAACCAAGTGTCCCTTCCCAGAAGCCTGTGGGGCTCAGAGCCAAACCCCTGTCCTGGCTGTGGACACAGCCAGAGAGTTGCAACCGCAGTCATTCGAGGCTTGGATGGTGGGGGGGGGGGGGGGAGGGGGGGGGAGGGTGCCTGTGACGATAACTGCTGCCATTTACTGACTGCCTCCGACGGGCCAGGCACCACGCTAAGTGCCTCTCCTACGTGATTTCCACAGTATCCTGAGCTGGGCATTAACTTCCCAATTTTACAGAGGAGGGAAGTGCATCTCAAACAGGTGAAAGTGACTCACCCAAAGTCACGGACACTGAGAGACAAGGAAACGATGGCCAGTTAAAGCTAGAGCAGTCCTTCGCCAAGCCCGTGCATTTCCCTCGCGCAGCACCCTGGGACCAGGCCACCTGGGTTTAGGTTCCAGCTCCACCAGCTACGAACCCGATGGCCAGACAACCGGACCTCTCCCAGCCTTAGTTTGCTCAGCAGCCGAATAGGAAGGGGGTAAAGGGAACAAAAGTACTGGTAAGGTCTCCATTTTACAGGCAAAACAAATTATTGTGGCCGCCCTAGAGCGGCATCCTCAGCTGAAGCCACTCTCTAGGTTGCGCCTTCTTGCAATGCAGACAGCATCTGCTGGGTGCACGTTTGCCCAGAACTCAGAGATGCCACTCAAGTTTTGCAAAGGAGCCAGAAAGAATACGAGTGAAGCAGTTAAGTGACTTTCCCACCGAGAGTCAAGTCTCCTAAGCCTTTATCACAGTCCTACCGCATCTTTCTCCCACCTGACTTATGGCCCAAAGGAATCCGTGAACAGGCCCTTTTCTGTTTGGGCTGAGCCATTCAGAAAGGAGAGAAATCCATCCTGAACACTTGATCGGACTCCGCAAAGCTCCCATTGTTGGGTATTACCATTAGCAAATGACCTAGGGTTAGAAAGAGATGTTCCAATGTGATTTAATAAGAACGTGGCTGCACTAAGCACTCAGAATATGTTTGCAATCAATTTGCTGTATACACAATATGCTACCAGAGCCATCTTTTGTGTTTTCAGTTGACCTTTATCTCAGCAATCTTGTCCTATAAAGAAGAGTGAGATCTCCACTGCAAATCGTTAGCACTCGGGGAATGACTAATTTGGATGCTGACAAAGATATTAACTTGGGAGGGGGGGTGGTGAACAATACAACGCATCCTTTTGTCAGAAAGGCAGTTCAAAATCGGTGTTGTGACTACAGTTGACTGAAGTTCAATTACTGTAATAAATGTATTCCAAACTTCATCTCAATTGCATTTGCATTTTAATGAATGATTCTCACCTTCTTGTCAATTTGGCAGCCGGGCTAGATTTATTAAGTTATTGTATAAACAGGGCATTCTAATGCGGGAATTTAAATGCGAAAATATTTGCTCGGTGTGCATTTGAACTGGGGCTGCGTTACTAATTTGCCTGTTGTATGAGTTGCCTGAAAATTAAAGAATTTAAGGATAGCATTTTAGATCCCTTCTGGCCATCCTACTTGCCCTCTCTCTTCTGAAATCAATATATCTGGGTGGGCTGACCAAGCAAGGTGGGGGAGCCCGCTAGATGAAGTCGGCTCTCCAAGCCGCCAGCCTCCACAAACTGGAGAGAAACTGAATTATTGGCTATGATTTGAAAACAGTAAAATGTGTTCAGTGAAAGTTTCCCATGTAGGCAATTCCCTTCTGTAAGAGCAGGACATCCCTGAAATTGGGTTGCTAGGAGTGTGTGTTCATCTAAAAGTCATTCCTTCTCCGCGGAAGCACTCCTGGCTTTATAGCCCCATATTTCTTCAGGCAGAGACGGAAAATGTGAGTGAAAACCAGCTGGATGCAAAGCTTTAATACCATTCAAAGGGGTGTGTGTGTGTGTGTGTGTGTGTGTGTGTGTGTGTGACATTCGGGCTGTTGTTTTTTGACAAAGTGATTTGCAGTGGTTAATCCCATGCCCCCATAATAGAAAGGTTGAACTTAAGTTCCCTTCATGGCCTCCAAGCTGTCCAGCACTCCGCAGCTTCTTGCATGGCCCCCCGTGAAGACAACTGGGACTGTGCCTTAGACGACCTCCAGTCCTCGTCTTGGAGCCTGAGGATGGAGGCTGACTCAGGCAGTGGGACAGTTATTGCAAGCAGAGTGCCCTCAAGGGTGACTGTCTCCTGCAGACACACTCAAAGAACTTTCTGAGATGAGCTGACTGCTAGCCGTGCCCCAAGTTTTATTTCAAACTTGTAGCAAGGGAATTGGACTTCTGCTAAAGCCCGTTTGAAGATTTCTTTCTGGAGTTGTTTTTTTAATAGAGGGAAAGGGTGGCTGGACCAGTACAACCCAAATTTCAAGATGCATAGGAATTACTTGGGGGTCCCATTAAAATGCAGATTCTTACTCAGGAGGCCTTCCTGGGGCCCAAGATTCTGTGCCTCTAACAAGCTCTCAGGCGATGAGGATGCTACTGGTCCAGGGACCACACTTTGAGTAGCAAGGAGCCACATAGCATCACTCAAGGGAGAAATGGATAAAGGTCAATAGCTTTGTTACAAGTCTGAAGGGCCCCCTATGTGGTTAAATCTAACACCCCAGAAAGAACTCTTAATTTCATTAGGCTCTAATGATTAGAGGATATCAGAAAATTTCCCAAATATTTTACCAGATATGCTAGATGCTTCTCAGAAGGGGCTGTTAATTACTCTATGATCCAAGTTCTGTTCCAGACCATCTTTTCTTGGGCCTGAGACAATTTCTTCCTTTATACCATATTTTATCATATTTAAGAGGCACTTTTCAACATCTCTGAACTGGAGATGCAATGTATAATCATGACTTAATGTAATTGGCATGGGTTTTTTTCTTCTTCGTGGTTCATGAAATAATGGTATGTCTTATAAGGGATATGTATTGGTCAGCTATTTTCACCATAATATGCTGTGTAACAAGATGTCCCCAAAACTCTCTGACTTTTAGTATTTCTTCCTTTCTCATGTGTCTGTAGGTTAACTGCGGTTTTACTGATCTAGGCTAACATTCGCTTGGTTCAGGTCTATTCCATGCCTTTCTCATTCTTCTGGATTTAGTGAAATAGTGAGGTTTCTTTCCTTGTCATGGACCTAAATGAGCAAGCTTATGTCAAGCTTCTCTTCAAGTCACATCTACTAACATCCCATTGGCCAAAGAAGTCACATTGGCAGAGCCTAAAGAAAGGCGGGGGGGGGGGGGATGTGAGTATTTGCTGAACAGTGACCTAATGTGCCACAAGTAGTGCCTTAGACCAGGTAAAGCCTGGTCCAGAGGGGAAGGGGAAGCCACCGTTTTCCTTCTAGAAGCCAGAGGTGAACTCTGCACAATGGCCCGGAGACACACAAACTCTGCGCTTTAAAGCTTCCCCTGAATGTGCTTGCCGCATGCAGGTGGAGAGATACGTTGTGAAATCGCCCCACGGGCTCCCAATCCCTGCTTGGCTCCTTTCCGGCTGTATGACCCTCGTCATCTACTTAACCTTTCCCTGTTTCCTCATCTGTAAGTCACACCAACCTCTCAGGACTCTTGGGTAAACTGACAATAACAATAGCTCCCAATCACTGAATCCTATGTACTGGGCACCAAACTGAGCTCTCGATGTCACAATCCATTTCATCTAACCCTCCCAACAGCCCTCTGAGGCAAGAACTAATATTTTCCCCATTTGAAGGTGAAGAGGTTGACAACCTGCTAAGGGAGTGGCAGAGTAGAGATCCCATCCTGGGGCTGCTGCCCACGCCTTACCTCTGCAGACACCTGCCCTCAGGCCTGAAGGTGTGGGGAGTGAAGCCTGGGTGCCCACTCCTGCCCTCTGTCCGTCTCAGCTAATCCCTGCTGAGTGTGTCCCCATTGGCCACAGGCACATTCCTCATTCATCAGCTCACACAGACTCCCCTGCAGAGAACATATGTCCCTTAAAAATAAAAGCCATCCTCATGCACCGGTTAAGAGGAAGTTGCATTGGGTAGAGGAAACTTTTCATTTTCTAATCCGCTTCTTCCCTCCGCTTGCCTGACGCAGTTAATTATTCCACTCCCCATCGTTCCTGCTGCGATGTTAGCCAGGGGAGTTTTCCATTGCGAAAAGCAGTGAGCAAGAGGCCCGAGTGAGTGGATTTAAAGGCAAAAACTGCTCTTCCCTACAAATAGCTCCCTTCACACAAATAGCCTGGTAATCAGCAATAAGATGAAGAAAATGTAGGGAATTAAATGGGAATTTGCTAAGATATTAAGCATTTTTTAAATGGGCCTCCACGTGCCAGGGGAGCATTTCAAGCTCCCTGAATGGACATCCTGCAGCCTGAAGTTCCCAGAATAGACTGGTGTGTCTGGCATGAGGGTCCAGACCCTCCCCAACTCTGTTCATCTCTCACACAGGTCTTTCCAGAGGTCTGGCAGGTGGGAGTCTGGCTGCTTTGGGTGAAGAGGGGCTGCAATTCCACCAGAAAACTTGCTAGATTTCCTCCAATTGGCCAACACCGACTCCCCTATCTCTTTCTGGGAGTTATTGACAAGACAGGCATTCATCACTCTGCATTTCCGGGTGTGTTGCAGGCTTGACTTTTCACAGTGTCCTCCCTGTGCAGGTCCTTGAGAGAAAACTCTTCCTAGTTCAGGACAAGGAATAGCTAGGCAACACCAGAACAGATTTTTAAAAAACTTATGGGCATTAGAAATCACGTGAGGGATTGTGTTTCCCTCTTTGCATTGGCCACTAGGATGCTCAGGGCCAAATCTGTGCACTAGATCATGTGGCATGGATTTTGATACTTGTCTCGCCTGATTTTATTTTCTTGTTTTTCCTGCCTTTTTATTTTTCTTTTCTGCCTCTAATACTTTTTGGAATAAGGACAAACATAAGTCAAGTAAATAAATCTATTACCAACCTCCTAATTATGACCCAAAAAAAATAGATAACTAAGATGCAAATTCTTGGAGGATATGGTCACCTTTGCAATGCCAGTGCCTTAAACAGAACTTGAAACCGAATAAGTGCCCAGCACAGAATCTGACACATAAGAGGTGTCCAGCCCAGGGCCTGGAACATAATATTCAAGCCCTCTGACTCACTGCACCATGGACCATCCGCCTGTCACTTATTATAAAATTGATTAATCAGGACGTTATTAACATCAAAGAAAATAAAGAGTTAGGCTGTTCCATGAGTGGAGGACTAGACGTTCGCTCATACTGCATTCTTGTCCTACGGCCGCCCTAACATACTGCCAGTCAGGTGGCTTAAACAACAGAAATGCATTGCCTCACACGTTTGGATGCTAGAAGTCCAAGATCAAGGTGTCAGGAGGGTTGGGAGGACTGTGGGAATTTGCTCCACGACTCTCCCCTAGCTCCTGGTGGCTTGTTGGTGATCTTTGGCATCCCTTGGCCTATAGAAGCATCGCCCCATCTCTGCCTCATTTTCACGTGGCATTCTTTTTGCATGCGTGTCTTTGTCCAAATTTCTCCCTTTTATAAGGACACCTGTCATATTGAATGAGGGGTCAGCCCTACGCCAACATGACCTCACCCTAACTAATTACACCTGCAATGACCCTATTTCCAAATAAGGTCCCATTCGGACGTACCGGGGGTTAAGACTTCCAGCTATGAGTTTTGGGGGAACACAATTCCATCTATAACACAGACATTTCAACATCTAATTGGCCACAAGTTCTGCAGGGGAAGGTGGAAGTTTTTGTCCAGTTACACACTGAAATCGGAGCCCAAAGCTCACCGAGCTGGCGGGGTCTGCCAGCGTCCCTGGAGCCCTCCCACTGCCACGCACGACGGCCACACATGATGGGTGTCCTCTGCGCTGGCCCCACGCTCTGCCTCCTGCATGTCCCCTACAGGGAATCGAACTAACAACCTTCCAGTGCCCAGGATGACGCCCACCCGAGCCACGCCGGCCAGGGCAAGACAGTGTCTTTCTTAATAGTCAACTCCTCTGTCTCCATCTCTCTAGCTTCCTGATTCGGTCTGTGAAGATAGGCCGCGGGTATTTTGCCATGCTGAGGGAGGAGAGTACACTGAAAAAGAGGCAACAGCAACTTCAGAAACTGAAAGAGGAAGAGGAACACAAGTTCCAACCAGCCAAAAAGATCTCAGAAATCCAATCCAGGGATACTGTTTTGGAGTAAGTAGACAGAGTAGCTGTGGCGGAGTGGTCTTGGGAAGGACCTGGGACAGCGAACGCTGCCTGGCTGGGCTGAGGGATGGCGGCTATCTCAGCGTGGGGACCCTTCTCCAGCTAGTGTCTAATGACTGGTTTCGTCTGGTCCAGCCTACCTTACCACCCTCACCTTCTGGAATTCAGTGGAATATTTTCTGCTACATGTGTCTATCCTCATATCCAACACCAAGAGCTACTCAGGAAATCTTGCTGGTCCCCAAATGTGCCTTTTTCCCTCTCCTTCCCAGGCTTGTCCCTGCCTCTAGGCCTTTTCCCATGCTGTTCCTTGGGCCTTCCGTTGCTCTTCCCTACATCCTTGTCCAACTAAGGTTCTAATTATCGTTAAAAGCCCAGTTTAAATGCTTTCCTCTCCCGTTTTCTTGGATTTCAACCCAAACACCCCCCACAACCCATTTGGACTTTGGGTTCCCATAATGTGTCTGTATGCTAGTTCACTTTAATCCACACCGATACTCTAGGCCAGTGGTCGGCAAACTCATTAGTCAACAGAGCCAAATATCAACAGTACTTCTTCAAAATAGACTCGCCCAGGCCGAAAACCGACTTCTGCGCATGGGCCACGAAGTTTCAATCGCACTGTACGCGTGCCCGCAAGTGGTATTTTTTGGAAGAGCCACACTCAAGGGGCCAAAAAGCCGCATGTGGCTCTCGAGTCGCAGTTTGCTGACCACGGCTCTAGGCCTTTACCTGAAACTCTAGGTCAGTGGTTCTCAACCTTCTGGCCCTTTAAATACAGTTCCTCATGTTGTGACCCAACCATAAAATTATTTTCGTTGCTACTTAATAACTGCAATGTTGCTACTGTTATGAATCATAATGTAAATATCTGATATGCAGAATGGTCTTAGGCGACCCCTGTGAAAGGGTCGTTTGACCGCCAAAGGGGTCGTGACCCACAGGTTGAGAACCGCTGCTCTAGGTCCAAGCTCAGTGTCCAGCAGGTGGACAAAAAATGTCTGTTGGTTTACTTAATAAAGTAGCCCCCCCTCTTTTGGGGGGTAAGGGTCTGTCCTCTAGTCAAGAGGACCACATTCAGACTAACCCATTATGAAATGTTCATCATATAACAGCAGCAATTAATAATAACAACTACAACAATAATTATAATGGGTCTACTGTATGCTTTATGCACATCTTTCTGTCTAAATTTTAAAACAGTCCTATGAACTAGGTGTTATTATTAGCCCCATTTTAGAGATTAGGAATAAGGCTTTGAGATACTCACATAATTCCCCTTAGGACTCAGATCATCTGTTAAAAGCATCCTGAGACCCCAACTGAATGACACCCGAATCCATGGACGGTGCCATTCAGCATGAACAAAATCCTGGGATCCTTAGCTCATGCAGACGGAATGGGGCACAAATCAGGGATACAAAGAAGGTGTTGAGGGACCCAGCAAAAGAGAAAGAGCGAAACATTGATGTGAGAATCGTCCATTGGTTGCCCTTTGCAGGCACCCTGACTGGAGACTGAACTCACAACCTTTTTGGTGCACAGGATGCTGCTCCGACCAACTGAGCTACCCGCGGGGGCAGTTCCAAGCTTCTAATCATGGCTTTTGGAAGCCATCCAGGAACCCACCAAGAGTTGCCTTATTAGAACAACAGACAATCCTGTCACCCAGGAAATTCCAATGAATCTAGGAATTGTGTGTCAGAAACCAAGGTCGAAGACCAAATATTAGAACAAAAGATGGTCCTAGTGCTAGGACATTACAAGGGTTCTGCGAGCTCTGTGCCAAAACCAGAGGAAGAGACCGATACAAATATTTTTCTATTATTTCACAATGCCCGTTCCCTCCAGTTTAGGGAATCTGGCAAGAATCTCAGAGGCAGGGCTTTTGATCAGGATCTTTAATGCTGAGTGGGACTTCATTGGATGACAAAACTAGGCGCTGTTAGGCATATGCCTATCAGCCCACGAGAAATCCTTACAGCCAGCGTTTCTGGGTAGGAAGGCCAGGGCTGAAAAGGGAGGCTGTGATGGTATTTTTTGCTTAACGCCAGAAACATTAAACAAAAACAAAAAAGCAGGCACATCATGACCTGAGCTTCCTCCATCCAGCCACTCAACGGCCACCATGAAGTGCCCTCATGGGACCCTGAAGGGGCAGGTGATGCAGAGAAGGGCACTCGATGATTGGGGGTGGGGGCCGAGAGGGGTACCCTCTCCATGAGGGTCTCAGGAGCTCAGAGCAAACAAACTCTGCCTCCCCTCAGCCGGCGGTGCCCATGGTCTGCTGCTCCCAGGCCACCGGCCAGCTGGCTGCCTTTCCTGCAATAAAGAGAAGGAATAAACCGGCTCTTTTGTGCAGGAACTGTGCTCAGGGTAACAGGCAAGTGAATGGGGGCTGGGAGGGGTGGCGTCTGTTAAAGATCCTCGGTGACTGTTCAATTGTTCAGTCGTAACATTCCCCTTGTTTGGATGGGGTTTTTAATCCATGGTCACAACACACCATTCTCCCCTCTCTGATCCATGTTTCCGGGTGAGAGACGTGGTTTACTTAAAGTTTAATAGGTTTAAATATGCATGAGGTCGCTCCTCTTGTAGACACTGGTCTGGTTATGTCTTATCTGGTGAATTCTATGAGCTGTACAAGGCCAATTATTAAAATACTAGAGGTTCGGGTGCACAACATTCATGCACTGGAGAGGGGGTCCCCCTCAACCCGGCCTGTGCCCTCTCATAATCCAGGACCCCCTTGGGTGATGTCCGCCTGCCGGCTTAGACATATGCATAAGCCTGGGGATCAGGCCTAAGCCATCAATCAGACACCCCCTGTCACAGTCCCAGGACCCCCTCGCTCCATACTGCCTGCCTGCAGTGGAGGTGGGAGAAGCTCCCCACCACCCGCTGCTGCGCTTGCCAGCCATGAGCTCTGCTTCTGGCTGAGCGGCACTCCCCTTGTGGGAGCACACTGACCACCAGGGGGCAGCTCCTGCGTTGAGCATCTGCCTCCTCATGGTCAGTGCGCATCATAGCTACCGGTGATTCCACTGTCCAGTCGATTTGCATATTAGGGTTTTATTATATAGGATAACCAGAAGCTATCACTGCCATTAAATGTAGCCATTGGGAGGCAAGGGTTATAGAATAACATTGATAGGTCATCCTGACCAGTACAGAGTAGTGGTTAAGAGCACAGGACTGGGTTCAAGTTCTGCCTTCCCCCATACAACTGTTTAACATTGGGCAAGTCACTGTAATTCTCTGAACCTCCTTTCTCTTCATCCACACAATTGATACCAAATTCCCATGTTTATTCTGAGGATTAAATGAAACAATGCTGAGCACAGAGTCTGGCATATGAGAAGTTCTCGGTAATTGTTGGCTCCCTATATTCAATAAAAAGGAATTTGATCTCTTTGGGCCTCAATTACCTAAAATCCTCAGATTTATAGCTAAAACCATTTTTGGATGCTTTTATTGATTTTAGAGAGAGAGGAAGGGAGACGGAGAGAGAGAGAAACATTGATTGGCTGCCTCCCTGTATTCCCCGCCTACTAAGGATTGAGCCTGCAACCTGGGTATGTGCCCTGACCAGGAATCAAACCAGAGAGACCTCTCAATGCATAGGACAAGGCTCAACCAACTGAGCTGCACCAGCCAGGGCCATGGCTAAAAATCTTAACTTCCAGGCACACTTGAAAGCATCTTACATCTAAGAACTATGCTTCTATAATTCTAGTCACAGAAGTATCTGAAGTACAAGTGTTCACTTTTAAACAAGGTATTTGATCCTGTGTATTATAAAAGCAAAGAGGATTATTTTTGTCCCTTCTGGATCTAAGACCACAGGATAAGCTCTTTCAGACAAAAGTTTTAAGTCTGATAAACTATGCAGGGAAAAAAGAAAACCAAGCATGTCCCCAAAGATTTCTGCCTGCCCACAGCCTTTCCCACTGTGCTCAAGCTCGTTTTTCAGCTGAAAAGGTGGGGGGGTGGGGAAACAAGAGGTAAAATTTGTCTTACTATCATGGTTGAGAGAAGACTTAAAACCAGAGGTTAAGGTGGGTAAAAACTGGATTAATTTCTGCATATTCTAAACCACTGGGGGTAAGAGTTGAGCCAGTAAGACAGGGCACTGCCATAAAAATGGTGACAGAAGGAGACTTTACTTGGGGTGGTGAATATATAATACAATATACAGATGACATATTATAGAACTGTACACCTGAAACCTACATAATTTTATTAACCAATGTTGCCCCAATAAAGTTAACAAAAAAGTGTAAAACCTGTCCACTGAAAACTACAAAACAACATTGAAAGAAATTAACAAAGACCTGAATAAATGGGAAGACATCCAAAACAAAAAATAAAACAAAAAACTAGGTATTTGCTTGTGGCTTCCTCAGCTCTGGCGTTGAAATAAAAGCCCATGGAAATGGAAATCAGGCGACCAAGATTCTGGTCCCATTTTTCAGTTTACTCTGTGACCCCAGGATTGTCCTCAAGTTCCCAGGAGGAAGGACAATTCCTAATATGTGCCCCCCGCCTCCCTTAGCCTCCTCTGCCCCCACCATAGGCAATTCTCAAAACAGCAGCCAAAGGGATCTTTCTCAGATGCAGGTCAGAGCATGTATTCTCTCAGCTCAAAATCCTTTACACTCATTCAGAGCAAAGGCCAAAGTCCTTGCAGTGGTCCCCAAGGCCTGTTCTCTCTCCACCCCCCTCTCCCTTCTCTCTCTATTGCTCACTCCACTCCAGCCACAATGGCCTCCTTGCTGTCTCTACAACCCAGGTGCACCTCAGGACATTTTCACATGCTGTTCCCTCTCTCCAGAATGCTGTGCCCCAGACATCTCAACAGCTCCTTCCTTTATGCTCTGCAGATTTTATCACATGTCACCTTCTCCATGACACCTTCCCAATCATCCTACTCAAAATTGCAACTCCCAGTGCTCCCAGCCCTTACAAACTCCTGCTCTGCCTTTTGCTCCCCTTAGCATTTATCACTATCTGGAATAGGGTGGGGAGGCCATGCTGGCCAAATCCAGCCCCCAAGGCTGATTTTGTAAATAAAGTTTTATTGGAACACTGCCGTTACATGTTGTTTACATACCGTCCATGGCTGCTTTCATGCCAAAAGTAGTTGTGACATATAACCTATGTCCTACAAAGTCAGAAAGACTTGTCTGGCCCTTTAAGAAAATATATCCAACTGTATACTAGTACACCACACAATTTACCTATTCATCCTGCTCATTCTCTTTGCTCCTCCACTAGACTATGCGCTCCACGAGAACAGAGATTTTTTGTTTTGTTGATGTGTTTTTTTGTTGTTCTTGTTAATCCTCATGCAAGGATATTTTTCCCATCGATTTTTAGAGAGTGAAAGGGAGGGAAGGAGAAAGACAGAGGGGGGGGG
>NW_005871229.1:1284603-1290220 GCF_000147115.1 Myotis lucifugus | reverse complement strand
TCACCATCACCACCACTATCATCATCATCATCACTATCATCATCACCATGCACCACCACTACCATCATCATCATCACCATCACCATCACTATCATCATCACCATCACCACCACTATCATCATCATCATCACTATCATCATCACCATCACCACCATTACCATCATCATCATCACCATCATCATCATCACCATCATCATCATCACCATCACCACCACTACCATCATCATCATCACCACCACTATCATCATCATCATCACCATCATCATCATCATCACCATCACCACCACTACCATCATCATCATCACCATCACCATCACTATCATCATCACCATCACCACCACTATCATCATCATCATCATCACTACCATCACCACCACTACCATCATCATCATCACCATCACCATCACTATCATCATCATCATCATCATCACCATCACCATCACTATCATCATCACCATCACCACCACTACCATCATCATCACTATCACTATCATCACCACCATCACCACCATTACCATCATCGTCATCACCATCATCATCACCATCAAATATCATCATCACCATCACCACCACTACCATCATCATCATCACCATCACTATCATCATCATCACCATCATCATCACCATCACTATCATCATCATCACCATCACCATCACCACCACTACCATCACTACCATCATCACCATCACTATCATCATCACCATCACCACCACTACCATGTGTTTGGACACATCCCTACCCTTCCCTAATATTCCAGCTTTTGACACCTCACTCCCTACTTTCCTCCTACATACTTCCCTCTGGTAGATATTGTGATTGGCTTCTAGATAGACTTATTTGTTCAGGGACATTCCAACTGGCAGCTGAAGGATGATGTTCTTAAAACATCAACAGGCCTTGCCATTTCTCCTAATGTCTCTTGGAAGCCCTTGTCTCTGCCATGGATGAGCCTCTGAAGCCAAATGGTGAAGATCAGTGGGTCTCGCTTTCACTTGCATCCCAGTCATCTGGGGATGGGAGGTGGGGGGAATAGGGGGTGGGGGTGGAAAGCCTGGAAAAAATGTATGCCCCACCCTCCATTCATTTGGTGTGAGCAAACTGAGGCTCAAATCAACTGGAAGTAACTGGAAAGTTTCTTGCTCATCTTCCTTCAATGCCAGATGGGGAAACTGTAGCTCAGAGAGGGGGGAAACCCTGCCTAAGTTCTCTCAACAGGAATCCTGATCTCCTAGCTCCTAAGTTAGATCTTGTATCAGGTTTGTTAGCTGGGCTACTACTATTATATTTATCATCATCATCATCATCATCATCATCATCATCATCATCTGTTATGCCCCAGACCAGGAATCAGCAAACTTTTTCTTAAAGGGACAGACAATAAATAATTTAGCCTTTGCAGAGCAGATGGTCTCTCTTGAAACTATTTAGCTTTGCCGTGGCAGTATGAAAGCTACAATGAATGGATGTGGCCGTGTTCCAAAAAAAGTTTTATTTGCCAACACAGGCAGTAGGCCCACTGGCAGCAGTCTGCCGACTCCTGCCCGGACTGAAGCTGCACTTTCTTCTCCTTGGCTGCCAAAAGGCTCTGCTGCATTTGATGACTCTATCAGTAGTCTATTGCTGTGTTACAGACCCGCCTCAGAGTGGGTGGCTTAAGACAGCAACCACTTGTTACTGCTCCTAAGTCTACAGGTTAGCTGGGTGGCTCTTCTGGTCCAGGCCAGCTTGGCTACTCCTGGCTGGGCTAGTGTATGTGTGTGCACCCTGCGGATGGGCGAGCTGGAGGTCAGCCCATCTAGGATGGCCTCATTTTCAGGTTGTTGGCTAGGGTAACAGGAGTGACTGAGCCCCGCGTCTCTCATCATCCCAGCTCAGGCTCGTTCATGTGATGGACATGAAGGTTCCAAGAACAAGAGCCAAAGCATCTAGTCCAGCCGTGGGCAAACTACAGCCCGCGGGCTGAATCCGGCCCGTTTGAAATGAATAAAACTAAAAAAAAAAAAAGAGCGTACCCTTTTATGTAATGATGTTTACTTTGAATTTATATTAGTTCACACAAACACTCCATCCATGCTTTTGTTCTGGCCCTCCAGTCCAGTTTAAGAACATATTGTGGCCCTCGAGTCAAAAAGTTTGCCCACCCCTGATCTAGTCTCTTGAGGCTTAAGCTCAAAATGGACACAGTGATCCTTCCACCACCTTCACTGGCCACAGCAAGGCATCAGTCCAGCCCAGATACACGGAATAAGAAAAAATACTCCACCTCTTGCTGGGGGAGCTGCAAAGTCAGGGAGGGGTGGTGCACCGAGGCATTCTGTACTCAGTCTGCCAAAGGCAGGGCATGCGGTCAGTTCTCACATCCTCAGTCAGCATGTCAACCAGTGTGGACTGAGCTGCTTAGTCCCTTCAATCCCAATGCAACTGATCCCCAAACCAGCTGAAAATTCTCAACTAACTTTGTGAGGATCAATTCAATCATGTCAATGGAGACTTGACTTTGATCTTCATTTTTTAAAATATATTTTTATTGATTTCAGAGAGGAAGAGAGAGGGAGAGATAGAAACATCAACGATGAGAGAGAATCATGGATTGGCTGCCTCCTGCACGTCCCCTTACTGTGGATCAAGCCTGCAACTCAGGCATGTGCCCTGACCGAGAATCGAACCGTGACCTCCTGGTTCATAGGTTGATGCTCAATACTGAGCCATGCTGGCTGTGCTTGACTTTGATCTTTGAAGGGGTGAGAGAGAATAGTCTCCAGGAATGAGAAACAGCCCTGAGATGACTGGCCTGTCCCTCGCAGCCTTTCATTGAAGCGACTGTGTGGGGAGGGCAGTGCCCGTGACCTGCGTCCAGGTCTGCCCTTGGCAGTCTGCATGGGGGCCTGGAAGGCCTTGGTAGGCATCTTCCGACTTCTCTTACTAAATGGGAAAAACATTGTCTTCTGTTCGGGGATGCTTACACCCTCACATACTCTGGCTGGCATGGCAGTTTCAACAAAGTGGGCTCTCCAGGCCCACTGACCACAGGGTGCCCAGGGGTTTCGGAAGCATGCGTGTGCACCCTGGTCAGCATTCTCATCCATTATGCCCTGCATTTCACAGGGAGGACAGGGTCGGGTGTGCACCTGTGCTTATTACCTGCAGAATTGAATCTGATGCTCACATCCTCACATCCCCCTGCGACCAAGCAGACCCCACATCCCCAATGACCTCCCTTTACTCACCCCTCCCCCGTTCCCTGTACCCACCTCACCCAACCCAAAGCCCAAGCCTGCAGGGGCTCTGAGTTGTAAACAGAAGAGGGGGGATCTCCAGGGCCTTTTACAACCTCCTGGGGATACTGTGAGGGTGACGTGCGGTATTAGGCACAGGGCCAGGCACACAACCCAGCTCGCTGCTTGCTGCTCTTGGTGAAGTGCTGGACATGGCCCAGCGCCCAGAGCTGCCAAAAGGGGGTGGGGGCCAAGGTGGCATTAAGGGGGAAGAGAGAGAAAATGGGAAGGGCTGTGGGCTGACGGGTCCTTTATATTAAAGGAGAAGGAATAGTGGGTGCTCAGTAAATAATCTGTGGAAGGAAGGAAAGGAGGCAGGAGGGGGCTCCAGAGGAGAAAAAAGAGCTGCTGACCCTGGGTTTGTTCCTAAGGCCTGGTGGATACGATCACCCCAGTCTCTTGGGATGGGACGTGGGATGTGTGGGGTACGTGGGGGCCATAGCCTCCGAAAGGGATTTCCAGGATGGCCCCGGGTCAGCTTGGGACGTGAGCCCGGCATGGGCGTCAGCCTCTGCGGTGGGGCTTTCCTGGAAGCAGGGCAGGTGGACTCCTTCCTGTCCCTGAGCAGCAGGTGCAGGGGCCCTGGGGGCATCGATGAAGGCTGGGCACAGCTTCAGAGAAGAGTGACCACACAGGTTGATAATGGAGGCAGCCTGCCCATTAGCTTAAGAGGTGAAACCGTGAGGGAGGAGGTGCTGGTGAGGACTCCACCTCTTCCCAGGGAACGTGCAGCAGGTTAACCCTCTGCTAACCTCCCTCTCAGGCGGCCACTGCGCTGGCTTCGTCGGGGCCTCGAATAATCAGAGGTCAGGCCCAGGGAAGCACAGTTTCTGGGGTTAAACAGACTCGGGTTCAAATCCTCACTAATCCTCGAGGTCAAATCCGAGCGTGACCTCGAGCAACTCGCGTTACCTCTCTGAGCCTCGAGGCCCTGGTCCACAAGGAGAACATAATGGCAGTCCCCTCCCTACAGGGATGTTGGGAACATGAAGTGAGGCAGTCACATCCCATCTCTGTCACCAACAAGATGTGTGACCTAGAGCAAGATGACTGTGCCTCTCTGAGCTGTTTGCTCTTCTCTAACGTGTGGGTAATGATTCATACCCCCGCAGACCTGGGCCTAGTCAGCGCCTGGCTCATAGTAACACAAGATGCCCCCCAAAATCAGCAAATACAAGTTAGACATATTTTAAACAGGATTTAGTTGGATTTTCAAATAATAGTTCAATATATTTTTCTTCAGTGTTCAAAAGATTTATACATTTAAAGCAATGGGTCCAACTGTTAATCTGGGGGTGGCGGAGAAGCATAGTGAATACACTAATTTCCCTGGATTTCCAGACTTCTTCAACACTCTTAATGTATTTATTGTACTTTCATCAGGTGAACGATTGGATACCTGTCGGATATTAATTTCCTTCAATCCCCTCATTGCCCAAGTCAAGAACTCCAGCCGTGGTACCCCTTCATCATCTCTCCTTTTCTCACACACAACTCCCCAGTCACTGGCATAGGGTATCTTAGGTCAAATCATGGCTCTGCCACCTACTAGCCCAGTGACGTGGCACAGGTTCCTTAACTCCTCTGAGCCTCGGGTTCCTCATCTGTAAAATGGGGCCACTGCAAAGGATTAATGAGTTGATGCATGGGGAGTACACAGGCATGAGCAGGACAACATCTCTAACTGGGAGCCCGCACAGTTGTGAAGAATGTTATTCTGACGGGATCTCACTGTGCTTCCTCTCTCTGTCTTTGCAGGGAACCCCTCTTCCGCCAGCTCTGTGCCCTCCACTGGCTTCTGGAGGCCCTGACTATCGACCACACCCACCACACCATGAAGCCCTTGATCACCTGCTGGAACACAAAGTAGGTCTCAACCCTTCCCCCTGCTGCAACCAGTAATGGACTGGGCAGTGGGGGAGGAAACGCCCCTTTGTTCTTCCCCTGCCTTTGCTGTTTTTTGGTGGGTGGGCTGCTTTAGGAGTTTTCTTTCCTGTGTGTTCTGGGAGATGCAAACAGGGGTAGGTTGGAGCCCCAGGGCATACAGCTGTGGGAGACAACTGTGTGCATCTCCCCCAGCTCCACATTTGGTGATGTCACACTGGGAGCTTAAGATCAATCAGGCATGGTGGGAGTACTCACACCACGGCCATTGGCCAGCTAGACGGGAACACCACCGGATGCACAGCCAGGCTCTGCTCTCCGCTTCTCTTCTTGGACCATGTCTCCCCAATAATATTTTATTATTTGCTCTTCTTTCTTTTCCTCCTCTTCCCTACCTTTTACTCTTTCCTTTCCCTTTGCCTTTGTATTTCTCCTTTCTCTCACCTCTTTGGAGATA
>NW_005871229.1:1241671-1284503 GCF_000147115.1 Myotis lucifugus | reverse complement strand
ATACAAATATATATACTAATATATATATATCTATATATATATACATATAAGGACTAAGATATATATATATATATATATATACACACACACACACACACACACACACACACACACACATATAAAGACTAATATACAAATCGACCAAACGGCGGAACAACCGGTTGCTATGACACACACTGACCACCAGGGGACAGATGCTCAGCGCAGGAGCTGGCCCCTGGTGGTCAGTGTGCTCCCACAGGGGGAGTGTTGCTCAGCCAGAAGCTAGTGAGTGCAGTGGTGGTGGCGGGAGCCTCTCCCACCTCCATGGCAGTGCTAAGGATGTTCATCATTCAAACATCCCCTGAGGGCTCCTGGACTGCAAGAGGGTGCAGGCTGGGCTGAGGGACCACCACCCCCACCAGTGCATGATTTTCATGCACTGGGCCTCTAGCGTGTGTGTGTGTGTGTGTGTGTGTGTGTGTGTGTGTGTGTGTGTGTGTAGAGCCCGGTGCACAAAAATTCATGCACTCAGGGGATCCCTCAGCCCGGCCTGTGCCCTCTCGCAGTCTGGGACCCCTCAGGGGATGTCCACCTGCTGGCTTAGGCCCGCACACCGGGAGATCGGGCCTACGCTGGCAGTCAGACATCCCTCTGGCAGCCCGGGAGCCCTCGGGGGATGTCCACTTGCCAGTGGGGAGCAGGCCTAAGCTGCAGTTGGACATCCTTAGCGCTGCTGAGGAGGCGGGAGAGGCTCCCACCACCACCGCTGTGCTGGCAGCCATCAGCCTGGCTTGTGGCTGAGCAGAGCTCCCCCTGTGGGAGCGCACTGACCTCCAGGGGGCAGCTCCTGCATTGAGCGTCTGCCCCCTGGTGGTCAGTGTGTGTCACAGTGACCAGTCATTCCCAGTCGTTCTGCTGTTAGGGTCAATTTGCATATTACCCTTTTATTATATAGGATGGCTATTTCTCCACTTAGACCCAAGGGAATTGCTGTTCTGGTCCCTGGAGCAGCTGGGTTTGCTCAGGCACAAGCTCCAGCACATATTGTCTAGGCCAAGAAAAGTATTGGGTGTGTCCCCACCAGCAGGGTGGGCTCATGCAAAAGCCTAGAGGCCACTGCTGCAGGACTGCTCTGCACAGAGGCAGAACAAAGGACAGGCAGGCATGGAAAGCACTGGCCCTTTAAGGAGAATCATGCTCCCTGCAAGAATGGAGCAAAAAAGGAGTCCCGACTTGGGGACTTGGATGTGCTGTGTGAAATCCAAGGCTGAGTTAAATAAAATAATGCCCCCTAGTGGGAACGCCACACTCCCACCCGAATAAGCTTAAACCAATCAAAGGAGATAAAGGCGGTCCTTTCTGTCTTCTTGGCCCCAATTCTGCATTGGCCCCAGTCTTCTTGGCCCCAGTCTTCTTGGCCCCAGTCTTCTCTTCCAAAATTCTGAAGTCAATTCACCCCTTCCCCCTGAGGATATTTACCACCCATCTCCCCACCCCATCCTCAGATCCCCACCCCACACCCTCCTCATCTCTTGCACCAGAGCCCAGATAAACTAACCTCAGTTGCAACAAGAAACACAAGCCATGCATCTACTGATAGACCATGGACTCCAATGGATTCCCTGTTCTCAGTTGGGATAAATTTAAAACTGTCATTTCCTTTGATGTAGTGGTTTATACCACCACCACCACCACCCCTTTTATAAGCAGCAAAAATCCTTTTTAAAAAGAAATGGAAACCCCAAGAATGTAAAGCAATTTTTTCAAAATGGAGCTTCTAATGAAACGGAGGCTTGGGGGTCTGGGAGACCTGGGCCTGCTCCCACTCCCACCAAGGCACCCTAGTTATTTCCAAAATATCTTTGTGGCTCATGAAAATCACAGCCTTGAAACAATTCCCACAATATTTTCTTTAAACAAAACTGCTAAAGTAATAAATAAATTTATTCCTATTAAACTTTTTCCAAAAATTCAGCAGTATATAAAATATGAAAGCCTTTATCCCTCCCCCCAATCCTCAATTCATTTTCCTCCTTAGAAGAAATTCCTTCTGAAGGTCTGAGGTGAGTCCTTCTACTGTCTTCCCCTTATAAATACATACAGAAATGCATTTTTACAGAAATGGGATCATATTACACATTGCTTTCTACGTGACTCCCCCGCCCCCCTTTTACAACGTCTTTGGACATCTTCCCATAATGGTATCTACAAAGTTTTTGCATTTTTAAAAAATATATATTTTTATTGATTTCAGAGAAGAAGGCAGAGGGAGAGAGAGATAGAAACATCATTGCTGAGAGAGAATCATTGATCGCTTCCTCCTGCACGCCCCCTACTAGGGATCGAGTCCGCAACCTGGGCATGTGCCCTGACCTGGAATCAAACCGTGACCTCCTTATTCATAGGTCAACGCTCAACCATTGAGCCACACCAGCCAGGCCCAAGTTTTCACATTTTTAAAGACTTCCCACATTCCTTTAAGCGGATACTTGTATCCTATGGTACAAATGGGCCATAATTTAGATATCCATTTCTCTATTGATGGCTCTCAAATTTTTGCGTTTCAAATAGGGCTGCACGGAGCATCCTTGTGCACACACTTTAAACCCTGTTGGCAATATTTCTGTTGGCTAGATTCTGAGAAATCGAATTTCCAGGTCAAAGCAACGTCTAATTTTTTCACAGCTGACTGCTTAGATCCTAAGAAAAGGGCCCTCGGCCAATGGACTTCTAATAGCATTTCACCTCCCCAAGCCAGCTTCCAGCGGCAATGTGCTGCCTCTGACAGCTGAGCGCCCGTTCTCCCAAACTGAGGTGAGAACATAATGCAGAATGGGGGCCAAGAAAACAGAAAGAAGCGTCTTTATCTCCTTTGGTTGGCTTTAGGAAGGTGCCCAGACTGTGACCAAAAGAACTGTTAGCTGTGGTCACATTGCGAGGTCATGCAGGTCCTACTATGACTCCTCAGGGCAGAACCTCAGCCACACCTGGCAGCAGAGATTCCCAAAGGCAGTCAGGGGACTTGTTGGGGTTTGTGTTTTCTAGGGATCGGCTTGCTCCTGGTGGTGATTTCATTTCGGGGTCAGTGTATGCAGGTAAAGGGTTAATAACCGGTTCTCCCAGCGGGAGCAGCCATGACTTACAGTCAGGCCGTGTCCCTGTCTGTGGTGGAAATAGTCCTGCTGCGGCTGCGTCCAGGCTGAGCAGCATGATGTCACCGAACTCGCAGCTGGGAAGAGGCGCACACTGCAGTGCTTGTGAGCGGTGTGGGCCAGCTCCAGCACAACGCTGCCTGAGACTGATTTTTTTTTAATTTAGCAAATCAGTGGAGGGGGGAGGGGAGAGGGGTTAAGTTCCCTAGAAAGTGCCAGAAAGTACCTTTTTACTTAGCAAGAAAGGCGAAGGGTATCTTTCTTCTCTTTAACACTTAATCCCTACTTGTGATGTTCCATCCTTATGTCGTAATGAGAATGTCCCCAAATCTTCAACTGCATGTTTTAAAGCCTAGATGGATTGGAGGGATGAAGATCAGGACGTTGGCATCAGACAGACCTGGATGAGCCCAGGCCCTGCCTTGTAATGTGACCTTGGGCAAGTCACTTAGCATGCCTGGGCCTCTGTTTCTTCACCTACCAAGTGGGTTCCTGACCTAGAAGAGTTGTGAGGATTGAGAGAACGTGCATAGAGCATTTAGTCCGAGGTCTGGGAGCACAGTGAGTGCTCCCTGTAGGACAGCTGCTCAAGAATAAAATCCCTGTTTGAAGAGCAGTTAGCTCTGTGAGACTTAAGGCTAGAAAAGAAATAAAACTTCGTTTGCCAGACTTTCGCTCTTACAAAAGGCAATGTAGCCTGTTCTGAACAACACACACAACAGCCATTATTACACTGAAGTGGTTTTCCGCTGCTAGGTGCCCCCACCCCTGAAAAGCCTCATTTCCCTCAAACCTGCTGTTTTCAGGCGCCACTGGAAGAAGAGACAACATCCCTCTCTCCAGGTTCTGTTCTAGGGGAGGTGGGAGGGACCACAGACAAACACGTAATAATCAAGATACTTTGGGATTTTAAGTGTCATGAAGAAACCGAGAGGGTGATGTGATAGTGACGAAGGGGTGGGCTGGGGAAGACTCAAGAGGTGACATCTGAGTGAACTCTCTGCCCTCCTCTCTGCACGGCTCTAATCGCATTCCCCCAGTCCTTTACCAAAATGGCATCTCTAAGGAGTGGGGGGGCCAGGGCAGGGTGATCAGCATGCACCCCTCACTCAGGAGGCAGGACAGGGCGACCTGCGTGGTGATCCCAAGAGCTTTGACTTCTGTCCTCTTCCTGGTGCAAAATCAGCAGTTACCTCCACTCTCCATCTGGGTCACAGACACACGACGCCTCCTAAACCAGACAACAGGCTTCCCACTCAGAGAAGAAGGTGAAACTTGGTTCAGAAGAGAGTGAAGTATCTGAGAAAAATTACTCTGATTGCCACGGTGGACAGACATCTTCAAGTGAACGTTAGGAACAAAATGTGCTGGAAAGAGATGGGAGAGTGCTGGGTGCCCTTGTCCCTGGATTCCCAGCAAACAGAATCCCCCACAAAGTGTCAGCAGGTGGAAATTATGGTCCGGAAATCATAGCCATCTCCCCCCAGTGGATCTGCCTTGGTATCCGTTCCCCACCCCACAGCCTCTCCTCCAAGCCACAGTAAGATCTCTGTTGAAAAAGGGATATTGCTCTAATAGTTTAACTGTATTCAGTTCTCTGTACAAGAAACTTCACCAAGTTCTTAGCAAGCCTCATTCCATTGCACCTTCACCACATAGCTAATACCACCCCATTTTACAGATGAGGAAACTGAGGCTCAGAGAGGCTCAATAACTTACACAGACACACATCTAGGAAGCAGTGGGGGCAGCCAGTCTGCTCTTAAACCACCAAGTATACCACTTTCCTGGTTCTGGCACTCGGAGAGACTTGCCTGAGGTCACAGACAGTAAGTCAGGGACATCAATTAGGTAAACAGGGTTACGCTGCCTTAATGAACAACCCCAAAATCTCGGTGGCGTCACACAACACAAGTCTATTCCTTGCTCACCCTGCCTGTCATCGACATGGGGCTCTCTGCTCATTAGAGTCGCTCAAAGGCCCAGGCTGGTAGGAGCTCCATCTCAATGCAAGCTTCCGCCATCCACCCAGCAGAAAAGGGGCTCCGCCTCGAGGCCCGGCACCCTAAGTGCACATGTCACTCTCTCATGCATTCTTGAGCAAAGCAAGTCACGGTGCGACACCTGACTTCTAGGAGCCTGAAGACCGGGGACTATTTGGTGAACCACATAATGATCAACCCACCCAGCTACAGGAATGGGCACCAATGGCTTTGCCCTTTCCCGAAATGTGGGTAGTCAGCCCACGGTGGACGACAAAGCTCGGACGGTTTATTTCTTTTCCCCCGCTATTGATCTTCCCTTTTGGTTTATTTGCTTCTGAACATGAAACATCGAACCAGGCCCTTTCTTCATCAGTGGCTTTGCAGGAGCTGGCACCGGGCTTTAAGATCCCTGGGAAGCTTGCTGTGTTAGCTCATTTAGCCCGCTGCCTGAAGTTGCAATAGATTTCGGGTCGTCTTGGAAGTCGGTGTTAACAGAAAACCTCCATCTTCCCCAATCAGCCCGAATATTTAAAATTTTGAAAGCTTGGCTTGGACCGGATTTAATTTTAAAAGGGGAAGGGGTTGCTTTTGAACTTCAAGAAGGCTAGAGGCCCAGCAGGGGGCTGTGTTAGCAAAGGGAACAGGCAAAACGCCCTGTGGAAAGAAATGCTCCAAGGAGGAAGCTCCGCTTCCAGTTGGTGAGCCTTAAATCAGATTTCAGAAGTGCCACCAGCTTAAATACTGTTTATAGGACTGAGGCATTGCTGCTCCTTTCTCTGGCTGGATTTTAAATATTCCCTAATTTGATTACTCGGGGGAGAGGCAGGCAGAACCAACGTTAAATGAGCTTTACTGTTAATTATTCAGAGGGCTTTTTATTGTGTAATCAAACATAAAGTCTTACAAAAAGCTTGAGGCACAGTCTCACCCTGCTCCCCAGCTGACTCCCACCTTGGTGACTGGGCACATTTCATGCATCGTAGCCATGAGCTGGCAGGTGCCCAGCAAGGTTCTGCCAGTGAGGAGTGCACACCCCCCTTTTAGGCTGGTAAAGGCCTTTGGTCCTCTCCCCATGCCATGAGAAGCCAGTCTTAAGTAAGGTTGGTCTTGATCACCTTTTGCCTCCAATATCTGAGCATCTCCTCCCACCACTGGTCCTCTGCAGCCCCTGATAACTCTAGACCCCTGTCAGTGCCTCTCCCCATCAAACTGGTCTAACCATCTCATTCCCTAAAGGCCCTCGTCTACGCCAGGTGACAGCCAGCCAAATGATTGAAAGGATCCCAGCCATCTAAAGTCCTTTCTGCAGAGAAAAGAGGAATAGAGAAAGAGATGGGTGGATGGATGGATGGATGGATGGATGGATGGATGGACTGGATGAACGGAATGAAAGTAATGGATAGATTGGATGAATGGAATGGATTGGATGGACTAGATGGATGGATTGGAGGGATGGGTGGGTGGGTGGATGAATTGAATGGACTGGATGGAATGGACTAGATGGAATGGACTGGACTAGATGGACTGGACGGATGGATTGGATGAATGGGATGGATCAGATGGACTAGATGGATGGATTGGAGGGATGGATGGATTGGATGGACTGGATGGAATGGACTGGATGGAATGGACTAGATGGACTGGATGGATGGATTGGAGGGATGGATGGATTGGATGAATGGGATGGACTGGATGGATTGGATGGATTGGGTGGATGGATAGAGTAAGCAGTAGTCTCTCTAACCTTGATTTTCACTCACAAGACCAGTTATGGAGAACTGTCCCTCCCACTTCTTCACAAGTACAGGATAGAGGGGGGTGGGGGTAATCACTGAGACCAACCACCATTCATCATCCGTTTGCTGCATTTCTCAAAAGGACTCGTAATAAACCGAGACTCGCCCTGGCCGGTTTGGCTCACTGGATAGTGTCGGCCTGGGGACTGAAGAGTCCCAGGTTCGATTCCCATCAAGGGCATGTACCTTGGTTGCAGGCAACATCCCCAGTAGGGGGTGTGCAGGAGGCAGCTGATCGATGCTTCTCTCTCATCGATGTTTCTAACTCTCTATCCCTCTCCCTTCCTCTCTGTAAAAAATCAATAAAATATATTTTAAAAAAATAAACCGAGACTCTGGAACTGGAAAACTCACTACGCTGTTTCTGTTTCTCACTTAGGGACCCAGGTGGAAGCAAGAGCACAATAAAGAAAGTCATTAAGGACAAGTCCATGGTACAGCGGTGGGAGCACTTCCTCACAGCACCCAAGGTAACAGACGGCGCGTGCGACTCTGCCATCTGGTGACCAGCCCCTCCTTGTGCTGGAGGCATACTCTCCAGTCTTCTCTCTCACTGGGTTCTTCTCTTCTAGCTGGTTCTCTGAGTGAGGGAAAGTCAGAACCACATTCAGTGGTTCTCAACCTTAAATATAGTTCCGTCATGTTGTGACCCAACCATAAGATTATTTTCGTTGCTACTTCATAACTGTAATGTTGCTACTGTTACGAATCGTAATGTAAATATCTGCTATGCAGGATGGTCTTAGGCGACCCCTGTGAAAGTGTTATTCGACTGCCAAAGGGGTCACGACCCACAGGTTGAGAACCGCTGCCTAGATAGTCATCTGGAGATTAGAGGAGAAATGACATTTGGCTGGACACCATATCACAGAGAAGGGGAGGGGTGGCCATGGCGCTGCTCAATAGGATGTCACCAGAAGGAAATGGACTCACTCAATAATAGTCAGCTCTCTCTCTCTCTCTCTCTCTCTCTCTCTCTCTATCTATCTATCTCTAACACACACACACACACACACACACACAGAGAGAGAGAGAGAGAAAATAAGTGAATGATTCAACAGACAGGGTTTTCTATAAACCAGAACATGTGCTTATTAAGAGAATATCAAGAGGTCTATTCTTTTTACCAAAAACTATTCTTAACCCAAAAATCTCCCAAACTCATCCACTCAACAAAGCACCAAAATAATAACAATGACAGATGATATTAGGTATGTAAAGGTCGTTGAGAGAGCATACAACTAGAGGGTTTGCTGAACCTTTCCTTTCACCTGCAAAATGGGTATGATGCTCATCCCTGTCTACTTCCCATTAGTAAAGGATCCCAGGAAGCAATACACACACTCACCTTGAAAATGTTCAAGTGCCGCCCTAACCGGTTTGGCTCAGTGGATAGAGCATCGGCCTGCGGACTCAAGGGTCCCAAGTTCGATTCTGGTCAAGGCCATGTACCTTGGTTGCAGGCACATACCCAGTAGGGAGTGTGCAGGAGGCAGCTGATCGATGTTTCTCTCTCATCGATGTTTCTAACTCTCTATCCCTCTCCCTTCCTCTCTGTAAAAAATCAATAAAATATGTTTATTAAAAAAATGTTCAAGTGCCGCCCTACCTGGTTTGGCTCAGTGGATAGAGCATCGGCCTGCGGACTGAAGGCTCCCAGGTTGGATTCCGGTCAGGGGCACATGCCAGCTTGTGGGCTCGATCCCCAGTGGGGGGCATGCAGAAGGCAGCCCATCAATGGTTCTCTCTCATTATTGATGTTTCTATCTCTCTCCCCCTCCCTTCCTCTCTGAAATCAATAAAAATATTTCTTTAAAAAAATGTTCAAGTGCCGAGCATTATTGTGGCTATAGAACTTTTAGAGGCCACTTTTTAACATCATTGCAATGGACCAGGTTCTGTGCTAAGGAAGCTAGTCTGTCTTCTTAATAATCCCATGAGGCACTATTCTGATCCAGATGGAAGAGGAGAAAATAGGGGCTCAGAGAGGTTAGGTGACTTGCATGAGGTCACACAGCTGGATAATGGCAGAGCCAGGAGTTAATCCTGGCCTGTTTATTAAGCACTGTTTATGAAACGCTGAGTCTCAGAATGCATATTCTCCACGGTATCATGATTATAATGGGCCCTCATAAAGAGTCTCGACATTTTCTTGCTCTTTCATCAGGGTGTTCATAGCTCTGAGAAGTCAGAATGCTGGTTTTTATCACAGAAAGTTGCTATGGAGATGGCGTGTGCATCTGTCTCCAGAGTTGCACAGAAAAAGCAGCAGGAGCCACAAACCTTTAACAAATATCCTTCGGGAACATACACAAGGGAAATCAGAGGAGGAGAGAATGAATCACCACACGTGAACTCTCACAAAATTGAATTCCCCAGGGCAAGTCTGTGGGTCAAGCTCTGGGCCACAGCGTGGTCCACTCTGGGGGTTGGGGAGTGCAAAATTAGGAATCAGGAGACCGCGCTCCGCCACCAGGACTCAGTTCGCTGTGTGGCATTGGACACGTCCTTTCATCTCTCCTGGCCTCGGTTTCTCCACCTGTCTGATGAGCACTGTGAAAGAGAGGCTCTAGTCAGCTCACACAGCAAGAGATGTTCTTCCATCTGTGTAGAGCTTAATGGTGCTAAGGCAGCGTGCATAAGAGCCTGGCAAACTAAGTAAATAAAAAACAAGGCTGAGTAAAGCACTGCTGGGGGTGAGGTCTGTGGCCAACAGGGATCCTCTGGCCCAGCTACAGGAAGAACTTCTGCTCAGCATTAGCTCATTTTGCCACGTGAGGATGGAAGCCGAGGGCTTCTCATTTTTAAGAGACCAACAGCCTCAGTTTTTATATAAAAATCTTCCCAATTTGTAAAATCTTGGGCAGCTAAACATGTTTCCCCATGAGCCATCAGTGTGGAACCCCTACTTCTCAGGAAGTATAAGGAATCCCTGCAGTCCCTACTGAGGTGTGACACAGCAGCTGGTTAACACAGCTCTTTTTTAAATATATATATATTTTATTGATGTTTTTACAGAGAGGAAGGGAGAGGGATAGAGAGTTAGAAACATCGATGAGAGAGAGACATCGATCAGCTGCCTCCTGCACACTCCCCACTGGGGATGTGCCTGCAACCAAGGTACATGCCCTTGACCGGAATCGAACCTGGGACCCTTGAGTCAGCAGGCCAACGCTCTATCCACTGAGCCAAACCGGTTAGGGCTAACACAGCTCTTGAGTGGAATACAAACAACAGAGAGGAAGCATTGGGGTTAAAGTCAATTCAGAGAGAGTCAGCTCAATAAAGGGCAAGGAAGATGCTGAGCCTGCCTGTCACATTCCCCGACTCTCAATTAATCAGGAGTGTCAGCCCTTCACTTTGAATTTCCTGATTGGGATTATTAATTGAATTTTAATTAATGGCAACTTCAGAAGCACAAAATGAAATCCTACCCAAGGAAGATATGAAAAGCTCTTCTCAGATCATCCCAGTCCCTCCTCTTTGTTTCACAGATGAGGAAACTGAGGCAAGGCCGAGTGACTTGCTCAAGGTCCCCCTGAAGTCCCCTGGCTCTGAGCCCAGTGCTCATTGCCTGACCCCAGGCTGCCCCCAGGGCACAACCTGTCTAGTCTTCAAAAATGACGTTGCTCTAAAAACACCTGGTTTCTAGAGTCGGGAACTCGCGTTGTGCCAGGGGAAACAGCAAGAGGCGTTACCCTTGAGCTTGGACATCCTCTCTCCTAGGGGGGCACGGAGCAGAGGGGCTTTCTGTCAGGCTAGCAAGCTCTTGGCCAATGTCAAGACAAAGAGGACACTGTATCACACTCCTACTTTATCCAAGGAGGGAACATGCCCTGACCGGGAATCCAGCCATGACCTCCTGGTTCATGGGTCAACACTCAACCACTGAGTCACACGGGCCAAGCCTTCCTTCCTTTCTAAAACCCCTCTTTCTTCTCTCTTTCCTTCAGATCAAGAAATTCAAAACTCCTACACAGCGCGCCACGAGCCGCAAACCAAGCCGGCGAGGCTCCGTACTCAGCCTGTCCCGGGCTAGTGCAGGGTCCTCCCCCCTGAGCAGCATGATCTCCGTGAACCCCGGCTCGGATGAGCCCCCGAGCGTGACTGTCCAGGCAGCAGGCAACAAGGACATCGAGGACACGGAATCGTCCTCCACCAGGCCAGACGAGGATCTCCACATCAGTAAGTCCTGCCTGGGAGCTGACCAATCCGCCCTGACGCTTTGCCTTGAAGCCAGATGTCAAGAGCTCCTCCTGCTCTACTCCTGCCCTGACTCGATTAAGAGAGACACAGGGGTTCCCTGGTCCTGTTCTATCCCCTGGAACCCTCTGCTTTACTCCAGTGGAGATCAGAAATACACCCTCTAACCTGGGCGACTCTGAGCTATTTCTCCTTGGGAGACAGCCGGTGGTCATCAACGTCTCTGTTTACAATCTTAATACATTTCATTTAGCCCAGTTTATACAAAACATTATCCTTTAAACCTGTAACCAGAAAGTCGTGTCTAAAGCTCCACACATCACTTAGTTCCCCAACGCTGTGCGCCACCTCTTCTGGACCAGCTCCAATCCCTCTGCAGCTCCCCAGCCCGGAGAAGCAGGGGCGATATTAGGCTGGGGTGGGCCCTGTCCTGCACAGTCCGGTCTCAAGGGAGCCCTGCAGACAGTGAGCGCTCATGTTCCCATCAGATCTGCAGAAGCTCCTGGAGATGGTTCGGGAGGAGGCCCGGAGGACGATCATGATGGATTCCGAGGTGCAAAAAACAGCACCCAGGTATGTTCTCGCAACCCCTGGGCACATAGAGGGCACCAGAGTAAGAACGGTAACATTCCCAGTTCCTGAGCGTTTTCTCTGCGACAGCACAGAGCATTGTGCTTTTCTCATGGGTATCATCTCCCTACGTTCTGACATGCACCCTACAAGGCAGGTACTATTATTTTACAAATAAGGAAATGCGGCTCAGAGAGGCGACGGAACGTGCTGGAGGTCACCCAGCGGATGAATGTAAGACCACAACTGGAATCCAGATCTTTCTGATTCCAGAAACCATTCTCTATAAGGTTATTCGTTCATTCTGTTAGTGAATATTTAAGAAAGTGTATGGGCTGTGTGCTAATTACAGAGGGTGGTGTTCTGGCAGGAAAGCTCAGACCTGTGAGAGTAAATAATACGGGTATCTGATCTTGTCTGGAATGGTGATCAGGGAAGGTTCCTCCAAGAATAAACATCAAGCTGAGATTTTTGAATGCAGCATGAAAAGGAGCTAGCAGGCAGAGTTGGGGAGTGGCAAGGGAGAACACCTTAGGCAACACATACACATATGCGAACCTGGTCAAGGGACCATGCACCTTCAAAGAACTGAAATGCAGCAAAAATGGATGGGAAGAGGCATGAGTCTACCTGGGACCCTGGAGGCCACCTCACCAAGTCTTGTGTCTATCCCAGGAGTCACAGGAATCCTTTGAAGTTTCAAGCCGGCGACCAGCGGCATTGGTTCAGAGGGTCAGACTTGAACCTGAAGAGTCTTCCTTCCAGTGGGAAGCATTGTCCACAGAGCTTCTGGCCTTTGAAAGCCTCGGAGAGCACACGGGGTTCCCTTCCAAGTGTGGATCCCTCCCAATAAGCAAATTACTTGCTGAAAGTAAATGAGGCACCAGAAGAGGTTCATCATCGCCTTCAGCCCACTGAGATGCTGGCTATGACTTATTGGTTATTGTTGTCACCGTAATTACAGTTCACCAAGCACCTTTACCTCTGCTTGCAATGATGAATTTCTCCGCTGCTGCCTCAATTCGCATCAGGGCTTAGAGGCAGCATTGGCTCCCAAGGCCCTGCCTGCCTGATTCCTCAGCATTAAAGAGAGACAACAATGATGACCGTCAGCTCTACAAGGCCCCTCCTCCCTTTGTAAGAACTCGTGTGAACACTGGCTTGGAGTCGACTGCACGGGTGCAAACCCTGAGGCTCTGGAACAAGTCCCTGAGCCTTTCTCCAAACCTCCGTTTCCTCGTCTAATAAAATGAGGTCGGGCAGCATCAAAGCATTGGCCTTGGGACCAAACAGACGAAGGTTCATCTCCATCCTCATCATTTCACTGCTGTGTGATGTTGAGCAAGTTGTTTCACCGCTCTGAGCCTGATTCCCATTCCGTGAAATGAGGCTCAATGACAACCTATCCCAAAGGGTTGCACTAAGAATTCAATGATACCAGCCTGGTAAAGTATTATTATTATTGTTATGGACGTAATGTCTACTCCAATGAGTCATTTTTATGCATTTCATGAGATATAATGCATTTCACATATTAGCATGTGCCTGGCATACTGCAAGCATGCAACAAGTGGCACAAGTGGCAGTGGTGGTCGTGATGGCCATGACTTTTATTTCACACACATAGTGTCCCACAGTCCTCGCTGCACCTTGACGAGACACACTTATTAACCATTACCATCGCTCCGTCTCACAGTCATAGAAGAATGGTGGTGAGTGACTTGCATACGGTCGCCAAAGACAAAACCAGGCAAGAATCTGGTCTGCACAAAACTCATCACGTGGCCTCTGTGTCCACTTTAATGTTAAATAACCATGGCTGCAGAGCAAGAACCCGCTGAAATGTCCTGTCTTCCTCCTTCCTCCGGGAGGAAAATCTCCCATCTCTCCCGAGGCCACAGGCAGTGAGGGCTTCTCCTCACTCTAGAATCAGGATTCCCTCCTTACTTTAGACATCAAATTGGCTCCCATCAAGGTTGACATGGAATCCGGGGGCTCCAACCTAGCCAGGCCCCAGCCTCAAGGCCGGAGCGCCCTCTGTCATCTGTCTTTAGTCCATCTGGGCTGTTATCACAGAATGCCATGCACTGAGTGGTTCATAAACAACAGACATTTCTATCTCACAGTCTGGAGGCTGGAAAGCCAAGATCGAGGTGCGGGCAGATCTGGTGTCCTGTAAGGGCCCTCTGCCTCACCGACTGCTGTCCTCTCACTGTGACCTCACAAAGCAGAGGGACAAGCTAGCTCCCTAGGGTCTCTTATGAAGGACACTATCCCATTCATGAGGGCCCCACCCTCATGATCTCATCGCTTCCCAAAGGCCCTGCCTCCTAACCATCACCTTGGGGGGGCTAGAATTTCATTGTATGAATTGGGAGGCAAGAAGACTCAAACATTCAGATCATAACATCGTCCAGGAAGACGGCCTTTTCTTAAATTTCTCTAGCTCTGTTTTCCACAGGTCCCCAAAGATCAGAATCAGCTGGGATGTTTGTAAAAAATGCAAATTTCTGGTCTTCGCCCCAGATCCACTGGATCAGAATCTCCAGAGGAAACCGTATTTTTTAAAAATATGTTTTTATTGATTTCAGGGAGAGGTAGAGAGAGACAGAAACATCAATGATGAGAGAGAATCATTGATCAGCTGCCTCCTGCACTCCCCACACTGAGGATCGAGCCCACAATCCAGGCATGTGCCCTGACCAGGAATCGAACCATGATCTTCTGGTTCATAGGTCGACACTCAACCAGTGAGGCATGCTGGCTAGGCGGAAACCATGTTTATTAATAAGCACTTCCGGTGGCATTACATCACAGTATGCTGACAAACTCTCAGGTTTCAAATGTGCTCCCTGCACATACGTATCAGAAGTGAGGGTGCGTGTGTCCGTGTGTGCATGTGTGTGGTTTTAAATGCAGCTTCCGGGGGAGGGCCCCACTCCAGGCCTAATATATGCAAATCCCCGGGAGCACGGCCCAGGGATCCGTATTCTCGGCAGTCTCTCCAGGTGACTCCTGTGCCCGGTAGTCTAAGGAGCCCTGCTCCAGAAAGAGAATCTTTGTCCTCCCACAGACCGTGCCCGCCTCAGGAGCACCATAGGTCTGGTACCTCATTAAGAGATTCTTCTTGCTTTGCAGTATCTCGTCAATGTTGAAACAAACCAAGAGCGATTCTGCCTATAAAGACATGCAGATCAACCTCAAATCCAGGTAGGAAGGCCTGGGGCCCACAGCAGGTGGGTCAGGAGGCACCCCTCAGTGACAGGGGCGGTTGTACAGCGGCTCCTCACCAGACCATGGAATGGGGGGCAGGGAGGGTCAGCTTTTTTCTCCTTCACTAGAAATAATCCCCTTAACTCCCTGGCCTGGGTTGAGTACCCAGGCATTTCTCCCCAACAACCGCATACTAAGCAGCCACACGGTTCACAGCCTCCAGTACAGAGGGATGGAGTAGGGGGGATGTGTTACAGAGCTAATCCTTCCCTCTTAATCGGGTGAGTTATAATGGGGGAGGGGAGATCTGCCCCCATCTCATTCATTCATCTCAAGAATATTCATTGAACCCACTCTGGGCCAGGAACTGTGCTAGGTTTTGGGGGGATTCCGCAGCAAATAAGACAACTGCAGTCTGCCCTCGTGATCTCATGGTCTGGACTGTGGTCGCCACTTTTCTGTGCCATAAGCAGTCGGAGGAAGCCTATGGAGCCTTCCAGATGCAAGTGATAAATCACCAAGGTTTACAAAGAAATCTATACTGAGATCGTAGATGGACTATGATATTACAGCCGCATCTGGGATGTAGTAAATCTGTGAGCTTCTTCAGCAAACGCACCATGTAACAAGGCTGAGCGGCTGCTCTAGGAATGACCGTAATTTTGGATTAGTGTCGAGGGTAAATGATTTTTCAAAACAGCCTCCACAATTGCCATATGATGTGCAAATGCCTGCGATTTCCATTCCTGCGCACGGCTAGTTAAAATAAAGGTGTGACTTTTTTCCATCCGCATTTATGGACTCTGAATCCTGTCCATGGTTAAGAGTTGCTGGTCCCATTTGATAAATGGGACAGTCATGCATGTATCAAATAACCCCCCAGAGTCAGCCCTGTAATCATGACTGTGGCTGAATGTTGAGCACCAGGGTCTTAACCAAGATGGACTTTGACATTTGAGCTGAGATCAGAACTATACAAGCATGTCAAACTCATTTAACATGCTTGAGCTTGTTATGCTTGAGTGGCTGGGAAAGGTGGGGATGGTGTTCCAAGCAGAGGAAAAAGTTTGTGCAAAGGGCCTGAGACAGGGAGCAACTTAGAGGCATTGAGCGAAGACCAGGATGGCTGAAACTCGGTGAGAGACAAGGGAAAGGAGACCAAGGCAGGCAAAAGGATCTTTTGTTGCTTGTATTTCTGTGTGTTTCTTTGTTTATCACAGCTAATAACACTGCTAGAAAAGAAGAATGTCATCTACAAGAGGAAGGTCACAGCCAACACATTTCCCCAAATAATTCGTCTGGAGGGTTGAGGCAGCTGGTGGAATCCAACACAGGGCCTTCTTGGTATTGTTACTGGGGCTCTGCCTTAGCTGAGTGGAGCATTTGCTCCACCACCTGCCAGGCCTAAGACCTCTAGGTCCAGTCCCATGAGCCTCTGGGAAAAGCAGAAAAGGCCAGGACCTTTCCTATAGAGAGGGGTCTGGGAGAACGCCAGGCCTGCCTCTTTAAAGGAGTCCCAGAGGTCACAAGGCCAAAAGGAAAGGATTAGTCACATATCAGAGGGATATGAGAAATTCTTGCCCTCTAGAACCACACAGACAGAGCAGTCGAGTCCATTTTTGAGGCGTTTGGAATAAACAAAGGAAGACAGGGTGAGAGAGAAGGTGCTAGACCAGCCGTGGGCAAACTACGGCCCGCGGGCCGGATTCGGCCCGTTTGAAATGAATAAAACTAAAAAAAAAAAGACCGTACCCTTTTATGTAATGATGTTTACTTTGAATTTATATTAGTTCACACAAACACTCCATCCATGCTTTTGTTCCGGCCCTCCGGTCCAGTTTAAGAACCCATTGTGGCCCTCGAGTCAAAAAGTTTGCCCACCCCTGTGCTAGACCCTGGAGCTGAAGGCCTAGGTCACCAAAGGAGGACCTGGGAGAAGGCACAGAGGAGGGATGGGCTTGAGGCAAGGGAGCTTCTCCCACTCCCCAGGAGCCCCAGCCAGGCAAAGTCACAGGAAGACGCAGCCACTCAAAGCATTAAACCAGCCCCCACATAAAAAAGGGGCAAATGGTACGAGGAGTTGACTGGGTACAGATGAGGAAACTGACATTATGGAGCGAGTTCCTTGCCCACAGACCAGAGCTGGGCTCTGCACCCAGTTCTGTCTGCCTCCAGTCAAGTGAAGAGGGTATTCAGTTCAAGGGACCAATTTAGAGGAGAGAATCCTTAAATGAAGAGGCAGTCTCAGGTCAGGAACACCCAGGACAACATGACGAGGAGGACTCAACCATCCCTTCTCCAAGTCTGCCCTCGGCCCCAGGTTAAGAGCTCATGGGTGTAGACGGGAGGACGGAAGGGTCCACAATGAACTTATCCTGCAGTTGGAGACCCATTTTATTCAAAAGAAACTGGGATCCAGAAAATACATCATCCTGCCACCAGGCAGACAGAAGGTCAACGTGGACCAGGGGAGTCGGAGCAAGCAGAGCCTGCTGGAGACCATGAAACACTGCGGGAGTTGAGTAGGGAGAGAAGAAACAAGGACGCTCCAGGCAGGGTATGGGATGAGCAAAGGCAAAGAGGTGGGGAAAACACACACTGAGTTTTATAGCCTGTGGCATGACTGGAACCACTCCCTGACCTGAATCCTGGAGGCCAGGGGACCTGAAACTTCCCTTCGCGTAAAAAGCAGGCTCCAGGCAACTTGAAAGCATCCCTCTGTGTTTCAGTGACAGGTCCAGCAGTACAAGTGGAGAAACCCACAGCCAACCGATCCAGAAGAAGTCTAAAAGGTAAGCCAGGTGGGCAAGAGGGATTGTGGTGACCACACCCTCCATCTTCCCAGGGGAAATAACCCAGTGTGGACCAGGCCTCCGGAAGCCATAGACACGGCTGAAGGACCAGGGGCTCCCAGGGCAAGGGGTTCAAGGTTAAGATGCCGAGTAACAACACAAGCAATGGCAACAAATGCGTCCCCTGTGCCAGGCCCTGGGAAAAGCATTCCGTATTCACTATCTTGCTTATTCCTCAAAAGCAATCCTATGAGGTGACAACATTATCCCATACTACAGAGAAGCAGACTGACACTTGGCCAATGGAATGTCCTGCCCAACCCACGCAGCTAAGAAGCGTGGCACTGGAGTTTGAACCTGGATCTCCCAGCTCCAAATTCCATCCTCATCTCAAGGTCCTTAACATTTGCTGGGCTCAAGTGGCCAGATGTCTCACTGTGGGCTCATTTCATGAGGCCGGCACCACCAGCCTGATACTGTCAGGAAGATCTGTCCTTCCTACATCCACAATGATGCTGGGGAGGCTCCAGGGGCGGGCGGAGAGCCCAGGTGGGTGCATGGAATCCCCACTGCAAAGCACTGTGGGGCCCAGAGAGGCCAGCCTCATGGGTCTGTCTCTTGGCCCTGATCCCCAAACCCCTCTTGTCTGTGTCCACAGCCGCACCTACCATGACCTCATCCACTGCACGACCAGCGTGTGTACCACCATGAGGGCCAAGTTCTACAACGTGGCCCAGGAGGCTGGCTTCTGTCTGCAGGACAAGATAGAAATCCTCATGAAGTAAGGGCACATGCAGATGCACTCACTCAAAGGACATTCGTCTGACACCTACTATGCGCCCACACGATGCCGTGTGCTGGTGCTGAGGCTACAGCAGGGTACAGGAGGGATGCGTTCTCTGCCCTCAGAGAGCTTATCATCTCTCCTGGGAAATATGGGCAGAAACAAACTAACTGAATTAATAAACATATAGGTACAAATTATAATCATTATTATATAGGAAAAGGACAGGTGCTTTGAGAGGGAGAAACCGTGGGGACTTCATTTAGGTCAGGTAATCCAGAAAGACCTCACTCAGGATAAGGAAGAGCTGGTGGGGTGGTGAGAGGATAGGTGGACATTCCAGGCAGCAGGAAGGTGCATACAAAGTCCTGAGGCTGAAAGGGACATAGAAAGTTTGAAGAGGACAGGGAAGCGGCAGGTGACAGCTGCATCATGCACAGCCAGCCATAAATGTCATCATCAAAACTTGGAACTGGATTTTAAGAGCACCAGTAGGGCACTGGAAACTTTTTTATTCTGACAACCCAATAACTGCCTCCCACCCCAGCCTACTCCTTGACTGCCATGACCATTCACTCCAATGAACTTGTCCATTCACCAAAGGTTGCATGGTGACCCTTTGCCCTCTCAGCCTGGATGGACTGGCTGCTCTGGGCCACGGGATTAGAGGCGATTGGTCCCTGCCTTCTGGGAGCCCCATTCTAATGAGGGAGACAGAAAAGTAAACAGGCAATTACCACACAGAGTGATGAGGGCCAACAGGGAAGTGAGCAGGGGGCTAAGGGAACACGGGAAGAGGGTGTCCTTCCTAGCCTGCAACAGCAATCAGCAAGGTCGTGCTGGAGGAAACACTATTTTCAGCTTAATAAAGTCAAGTAATATTTCCAGGGCACTTACTGTGTAGCAGTCATAGTGTAAGAGCCTTGTGTGTATTTATCACTAAGTCCTCACTACAATCCTACGGGGTAGGTACTATTATTAGACCCATTTTGTAGATGAGAAAAGTGGGCTCAGAGATGTCTCTTGTCAAAGGTCACCCAGGAGTTAAGCAGTAAAGGTGGCATTCAAACCCAGAGAGACACACAGGAAAAGGAGGAAGGCAGGGAGTTCCAGAGAAAGAACAGCAAAGTTCCACAGGCTAGAGGGCCCAGTGGGTCAGGAACTACCAGTAGCCAGGTGTGCCTGGGACTTGGTTGTGGTTGCTTACAAGGTCATCAGAGAAAAACAGAGGCCAGATCATAAAAGGCCTTACCAGTTCAGCTGTGGAGGTTGAACTTTATCTCAGTCTTTGATCAGGAGCCAAAGCATACAATTCTGGGAGAGAAGAGATGGGAAGGGTAGGGATAAAGCTGGAAAATGTTGTAGGGGCTGAAGAAGCCAGAGCCTCAGAGAGCAAGTTACTCCGAGGACTTTATTCTGAGTAAAATGGGAAGCTATCCAAATGCATATAAGGTGAATGACATGGTTATATTTATAAAGTCTCTTCGGAGAGATAGGACCTATGCACAAAATGATAAGGGGTGTGGATAAGAGAGAAAACAGCATGAGGTAAACGCCCACTGTGTGACTGGCAGGCACCAAGTTCAGCACTTTACACACATTGTATTATGTAATCCTCGCCTCTGAGAGCTAGGAACCATTATTATCCTTCATTTTACAGATGAGAAAGCTGTGCAAATACAATCAAAAGTAGGGAGAGAATGAAGGCTGATTTTTTTTTAAAAAAATTACTGATTGTAGCAAGAAAAGAGCATTTCAGGACCTTGGAGAGAGGTGTGTCATCTTGTAGCCAAAGCCAGATAGTAAATTGGATAGTGGCTGGGAGGGTTAAGAACCTCATGCAGGAAAAAGTGTCTGAGTCCGACCTCAAAGGGCAGGAGGATGGCTGAAGGAGGCAGGGCTCTGACTCTTCTTCCTCTTTCTCACACAACCTGTGATGCAGGCGCCAGGAAGAGAGAGGTCTCCAGAAGTTCCATTCTTTTGTCCTCGTCTCGAATTTTCAAAAGGACATAGCAAAAATGAGACATAAAGTGTCCATGGTAAAAGGAGACGCAGAAGAAATCGCAGACCACTGGTAAATACCCTGAGAGCCAGATAAGACGGTCCTTGAAGGGGGTGAAGGGAGGGCCGCTGTTACAAAATCCCATTTGATCCCATTAGCTCTCGCCACATGGAGAGGCATCACCCCAAAGCTGCCCTTGGCCAGCACAGGGCCCCCAGAGCAGTCAGGCAAGAACCCTTCAGTTCCCGAAGCACAGACAATCCGACCAGCTCTGTTCTCCACGTTTATCTTCTGTTTGATTCAGACTTGCAAATAGGAACCAGCTCACTGGCCCTATGGAAGTGGCAGATGAGGCAAACCAACCTGAAAACTTCCACAGAGTCAGAGGTCTTCGGGGTGATCACCATGTCCCCCAAGTAACTTAACCCCTTACAGCTACAGAACCAGGGAGGCATGTCCCAGGAACACTGTGCCCAGGGGTGATAAGTATAACAAAAAGCCACAGGAATTGAGTGATGACTGGATGGCGGACACCACCCTGAGCCATGTTCGTACATTATCTATTGTATCCCCCACAAAAATGCTGAGGGGCGCACATCAATCCCCACTGTACGAACAAGGAAGTGTTAGGATTCAAAGCCCTGCCTGACCCCAGTCTCCATGCTCATCTACAGCACAGAATCGGAGTCGGATGAACTGTAATTTTATGAACCTAATCCTGGCAGGGTGAGTAAATCAAGCTCTAAGAGTAAGATGAGAAAGTATAAAAAGGTACCCAGAATCCCTTCCATGATTTTAATAATGTGGAACGGAAGCTTACAAAGAGACATAAATATATATAAATATATATCATAAAATATAAAATGGGACGTACGAAGATCTTCAAATTTTTCCACAATGGATACCTATATATCAGGGCGGGGGACTTTTTAAAGAGATGCCACCACCGCCCTCTTTTAAAAAGACCCTCTTAAACCCTGATCACACCTGACCCCCCTCGGGGCTAGAATTTACCTTGTTCCCACCATGGATTAGCAAAGGAGCCTTGTACTCCACACAGTATCATCAGAAAGGTTCACAGAGGTCCACTGAAATACACAGAGCTGTGGCCCAGGCTTCTCCACACAGAGACATGGGACATGCACACACTTCCTCCCCTCTTTATCTCCCTCCCATCTTCCCCCCCCTCCCCTCACCCCTGTCTTTCCTCCTCCTCCAGCTGGTGTGTGAGAGCCTCCTGCACTCTGGAGACTACCCCACAGATGAGTCCATGTCCTCCCTGGCCCCATTAACTCTCAAAAGTGACACTTCAAAACCTCAGTTACCTTTCCTTTCTTGCCAGCTTTTCTAGAAAAATAATAAATGCATCTCTTTAAAGTATATCCCTAATTTGTTTTTCTAATGAGATGCAAATCGTGCTCCAGCTCTTACTGCCCTTAAAAATTAAAGATGTGCCCGAGCTGTAGGCCCCTTACATTTATGATGGAGGAAAGTCCCCCAGATAAAGACTAATGCTGCCCTGGAGGCATCGCGTGAGAGGCAGAGAGAGATGGAGGACCTGAGGTGCCCTCTCTTCTTGAAATCCAAGGTACTTTGATCTTCTGTCCAAACTCCCCGAAGATCTGAAGAATTTCCGCCCCGCCAAAAAGATCCTGGCCAAACTGCAGAAGTTCGGGGAAAACCTGGACCTGAGGATCAGGCCCCACGTCCTCCTGAAAGTGCTACAGGAGCTGAGGACCTGGGAGCTGTGCTCCCCAGACGTCGCTGTGGCTATCGAGGTAACTGCCACATCCTTTCCCCTCCCCACGCGCCCGGGGCCCTCATCCCACCACCTTCAGCACCCAGGCACCATGTGAGTGCTGGGAACACAACATAAAAGACAGAGATCTCTGCCTTCTGGGAGCTTATCATACCGTAGTCGGCAAACTGCGGCTCGCAAGCCACATGCGGCTCTTGGGCCCCTTGAGTGTGGCTCTTCCACAAAACACCACGTGCTGGCGCATGTACAGTGCGATTGAAACTTCATGGCCCAAGAGCAGAAGTTGGTTTTCGGCCTGGGCAAGTCTATTTTGAAGAAGTACTGTTGATATTTGGCTCTGTTGACTAATGAGTTTGCCGACCACTGATCTAGTAGGAGGGGTTGTCACATGACCTTGGTTGTTCAACTCCAGGGGACATTATGTTCTTTGTAAATGGTCCCCCGCCCCCCAGAGAAACTGGAGGCCTTGGAGAGACAGAAATAAATGGACAAGGGAATAAAATAACTGGTGATCATAACGAGGAGCCCTCTAGATCTGGCTACTAAAACTGTGGCCCACGGACCAACAGCATAGACCTCGCCTGGGAGCTTCTTAGCAATGCAGAATCTTAGGCGCTAAACCACATATGCCAATTCAGAGTCTGCATTTCAATGAGTCCTTGGGTGATTTTTTAAAGTTTGAGGAGCACTCGTTCAAGGTCAAGCTAGAGGGGACCTATCTTAGCCAGAGCAACTGGGGAAGGTGAGTTTTAAGCCAAGACTTGAATGATGAAAAGACAGCACTAAGAAGAGTAGGGGAACGGACAGGTCAGGCGGAGGGAAGACCACGTGCAAAGACCCCAGCGCAGAACGTGAACTGTTGGAGGAACTTGAGGCAGTCAGTGGGGGTGAAAGCAAGCAAGCAAGGGGCCCTTCAGGAAAGGCTGCTAGTCCAAAACCAACTCCAGAGCAACTGTCCAACCTCCGCTTGCCAGCTATGGGGTCTACCTTTAACCTGCCAGTTATGGGGCCATCTCTGAATGGGCAAGAGGAGGGGGGATGTGGAGGCTCCCCCCATTCTCCGAGGCGAGTGCATGGCCCCAGCTAGTGAAACTCAGCATGTTCCTCTCCCAGTGAGAACCTCACAGAACTTCCTGGATGTGGGTGTCTTAACCTAGAATCTATTTGAAACTACATTCTGTGTCTTAACCCTTTCCTGGAAGCAAGCCCACAGCTGTCATCAATTCTCAAAGGGGTTTATGAACTAAAATAAGTTTAAGAGCACATTACTTTTTTAAAAAGATATTAAGGAGTAGAAAAGAAAGAAACATGCAGACAGCTGCGTTTTCCTGATCTCCCTAAATTTCTCAGGGTCAACAGAAAAGGCTTAAAATGAGCCTGCGGGCTGAACCAGGACCCTAGAAAGGGATCTTTTTCTAGAAGGAACCACCCAGCATGATGCTGCAGGCACTCGGAATGTCTGAATGGTTGGAGGCATCCTGGACCACCACCCTCAATCACAAATATTTCAGTATCTTGGGGGGAGGGGAGGCCAAGGAATCTAGCTTTCAGACCAAATCTGAGGCTGCCGCTGTATTCGCCCTGCAGTTTGTGCGAGAACACATTATCCACATGCCTCATGAGGATTATGTCAACTGGCTGCAGAACCGGATCAGCATCCCCGTCCGGCCCCAGACTGCCCGGACATAGTGTGGGCCGGGCCGGCCAGCTGTCCCGGTGGAGGAGGCTCATCTACACTGTGCTCCTGCTTCCTGCCTGTTCTGGATGCTCATGATCTAGTAGGGCCACCTGGAGACTGACTTCTGGCAACAGAAAGGGAGCTACTCCCAAGTAGAAACTCCCCTTACCCAACACCCCAGTCCAACCTTCCAGTCTCTGTTCCTCACTGGCCCGGCCTGACTCTACCACTCCCTTCTCCAGATTCCTGCACTGCATCCTCAAATTCCAGATAATAAAATTGAGCTGAATGTTTGATGTCTGGCTGGGAAAGAGTTGGAGCTGGAATCTGGGTGTGGTATTCAGATACTAACGAGCTTTTGCTATTCAATGGGCTCCATGCTGGGTGATATTAGGGCCTCATAATATCATTTACAATCATGTTCAGCTGCCTCTGCATTCCCTCCCTACCCCTACTGACCCCCAGCCCTCAGAGCATGAGACAAGGAGGTCACAAAAGCTATCTTGCTTTTGGAATCATTCCCAAGGGATTGCTCTAATGGCGGGGCTTCCTGGCACCATATTAACTTCGATTTGCACAGCAATCCGCAGTTTGCAAATTAGATAATACTCCAGCAGCATCATATGCGACGCTCAGAACATCCCTCTGAGGTAGGCTTTGTTATCATCGCCATTTCACAAGTAAGGACACCAAAACCTACGGTCATCTGCCAACAGTCACATAGGCAGTAAGTGGCAGAGCCAACTCTAGAATGGGTGTCTGTCTGTCTAGCACAGGGGAGATGCTGAAATCACAGGACTTACTCCACCCTCCTGCTTGCCACTTTCCAAGGCTATTTCTCAGAGCTGCAGCACCACCTAGTGGTTTATGTTAGTATTATGCTTCCATCATGTTTGCCTGCAAAATATAACCTTCTACTGAAAAGGCAGGCAGCAAGCATTACCAGCAGCAACAAGACCTACTTTGGTTAGGCAAGGAACATTTATTCAAACAAAGGCTCTTCTACTACTAAAGTAGATTAGGGACTAGGGGGAGGCACTACATCATCTCCCAGATCCCAGCCTCAAAGAAGAGCCGCAGGGAGAAATACTTATTTTAGAGGCTTTTGTCTTGGGACTCAAATTGGTCATCTTTTGGTGGAGGTCAGAGCCAGTTATTCAGTCATAATACATTTTTAAAACCATTTAAATCTTCCAAATGGCAAAATTAACTATGCCAACACCTTCCCAAAGATGTAAAATTCTTCTCACCAAAAAATGGGGAGGTTGGAGCCATCCTAAGGGGCTTCATGAGGCACATTCACATCCAAAGTCCCAAAAGCAAAACAGAGGTGGAAAAAAACAAAACGCTGACTATTGGGGCAAACTTTCCACTTGACATGGACTTGAAGAAGGTGTTTATGGGAATAGGTGTGTGAAGGAGGAGAATGATTCCTGTTAAGTGGAAAACAAGTCCTGAGGTGGCAACTGGGTGAATGGAGTTGAGGGAGGAAAGGGTGCCACTTGGTGGGTGGGAGGTGAGAGGGCAGCTCATGATGGTCATGGAGTGTTTGAGCCAGGTTAGACCTTGTCATCTACTTGAGCTTGAGTATGTGAGAGAGATCACAGGTGTAAAAAGACACCTAGACCCTATCCTCCAGGATTATGCAGAAGGTTTGAACAGTGGTCCTATAGCATGATGGTTAAGAGAAAAGTTTCTGGTGTCAGATAGGGAAAATCCAGATCCTAACTGTGCTCTCTCATGAGCTACATGACTTTGGAAGGTGTCTTCACTTCCACATACCTCATCTTTAAAATGGGTATAACAGCCCTAACCTGTTTGGCTCATTGGATAAAGCGTCAGCCTGTGGACTGAAGGGTCCCAGGTTCAATTCCGGTCAAGGGCATGTACTTTGTTTACGAGCACATCCCCAGTAGGGGGTGTGCAGGAGGCAGATGATGGATATTTCTCTCTCATCAATGTTTCTAACTATTCCTCTCCCTTCCTCTCTGTAAAAAATCAATAAAATATATTAAAAATAAAATAAAATGGGTATAACACCACGGAATCAATGCGAGAGCATGGGTAAAGCGTACAACTCACAATAAGACTCAATACACATCATAACGATGGAGGTGGCGACAGGCAAAGTGGTGCGGATGGAGCACACAGAAAGCCACCCCCCCTAACCTGGCAAGTCGAGGAAGGCGCAACAATGTCTTTAGACACCTGCAATGAAATCCAATCCTGGCTCATTTCACCGAGCCTCTACATTACTACCTCTGAGGACATGAAGGTCTGATTGCCAAAGCCTCAGTCACATGACCACATCCAAGCTGCATGAAAGCTGAGAAAGCAGATTCTGACTTTTTCCACTTTTATAACAGGAGGATGATTCATATCATAAAGTACAAGATTCCCCCAAAAAAGAAAGAAGCCACAAGAAAATAAGCCAAAGTGTCCTCTAGAGAAAGCTTCCTGGGATAAGTACCAGCTTAGCTGAGTCAAAATGATCTACATCCCATATGTTACCAATGAAGAGACGGGACAGACAGGTGGACTCCTCCAAGGCTACAGCTTTGGGAAGAAGAGAGAATGGGGCTGGGAAGAGCGAGCAGTGGGGTTCAGGAGGAGACCCAGAAGGGACCTCTGATGAGGCTGTGGGAGGAAGATGCTAAAAATCTCAGCCAGAAGTTGATATTGGGTCTAGAAGTGGTGGCAGCAGAGAAGAATAGGGGATCGTGGTTAATATCCAAGCCTGGGAAGAAGTTGGAATCCAGCATAGAAGACTATCCCATATAATAAAAGGCTAATATGCAAATTGTCCCCTAGGGAGTTCGACCAGGAGACTGGGAGTTCAATTGCTCGCTGTGACATGCACTGACCACCAGGGGGCAGCGTGGAACATGGCAGGTGACTAGCAGTGGCCCACGGGGCAGGGAGGCTGGGAGGCGGGGAACCTGATCGGCCCTGATTGCTGGCCAGGCCTAGATACCCTACCCACGCACGAATTTCGTGCATCAGACCCCTAGTTGTATAATAAAGAAATTGTCTGGGTTTTTATGCCCAATTCCTGGGACAGAGCCTCTAAATCCTTGGAAGTTTTCAAATAATAGAAGCATCTTTGTTATTCATAGTGGGGCCCTCAGGCCACACCTGAATTTATGCTAACGAGGTGACTACAGTGGGCAATTGGATAGTTTTAGATTGGGGACTAGCCATACTAGAAAGATCAGTCATGTGATTAGAAGGTTGGTGCTCTGAGTCATGTGATGTCAGTTTGTCCCTCCTGAAGGTCAGGGAAAGAAGTGAGATCAGGTTCAGTCACAGGGTTAATGATTCAATCAGTCACGCCCACATAATGAAACCCTAATAAAAACTCTGAATGCCAGGAGCATCAGCGAGCTTCCCTGGTTGCTAACCGTATACTAACCGTATACGATGTACCAGAAGGGTAATAATCTTGAGGAGATGGAAGCTTCAAAGTTTGGAACCCTCCCAGCCCTCTTCCTGTGTAACTCTTCATTCCAATGGTCTTTATTTACACCCTTTACAATGAAATTGTAAGCATAGGTGTCACATTGCCCTGAGTTCTGTGAGTTGTTCTATTGAATGGTTGGACCTAAGGGGCTATTGGTAACCCCTAAATCAGTGATGGTGAACCTTTTGAGCTCGGCGTGTCAGCATTTTGAAAAACCCTAACTTAACTCTGGTGCCGTGTCACATATAGAAATTTTTTGATATTTTCAACCATAGTAAAACAAAGACTTATATTTTTGATATTTATTTTATATATTTAAATGCCATTTAACAAAGAAAAATCAACCAAAAAAATGAGTTCACATGTCACCTCTGACACGCGTGTCATAGGTTCACCATCACTGCCCTAAATTGTCTAATGAATTATTGGACCTAGGGGCTACAGGTGACCCCCAAATTTGAGCCATTTGGTCAGAAGTGTAGGTGGCCTGGGAACTCCCGAACTTATGGCTCTTGTTGGGGACTGTGCTCTTAAGCTGTGAAATCTGACCTAACTCTGGGTAGTTAGCATCACAATTGCATTGCCAGGAGAAATTGCCAACCAGGCAGAAGGCTCTGCTGTTCCTGTGGTTGAGCCTCCTTCAAGGGAAGTCCTCATTCAAAGGTGTGAAGGCAGGTGTAGCTCGTGCTTTCACACCCCTCCCCTTTAGGTAACGGCCCCTTCCCCTGGATTCTCATTCATTGTGATGAGACAGTGCTTCAACCCCAGTGCTAGGTGTGGTCATGTGACCAAGACCTGGCCAATCCAAGCATTACATTTACCTGACCATAGCCAATGGTTCAGAGATGGACACCCGAGGGAACCCAATAAAAGTCCATCCCTGAGCTTCTGTTGGAATTGATGAGAACAAGAAGAATTCTTCTGGAATTGTTTGCTTCAAGGATAAAATAAGCCTAGAGCTTCTGGGAACCCCCACTCACAGAGACCCTCCCAACAGAGGAAACCCAAGCTGGAAAAGGCAGTCAGAGAGATGATAAATCTCAGTGACATCGTTTTGAGCTACCTGGACACACCCAGACCCTCAAACTACTTAGTTACAGGAGCTAACAAATTCTCTCTCCTGCTTAAGCCAGATTCGGTTGGGTTTCCTTCTCCTTTGTTCTTAATTAATGCAACAGGAAAGAGAAAAGCAATCTGTGGCCAACCATGGCCAAATTCCAGATGCCCCTGAGGAAGCTCCTGTCCTCTCACAGGGCTGGTGGGACAGCAGCGGGAGAGATTATCACCAGGTATATCATGCAGGAAAAGCTAAGAGAAAATCCCACGTTAAACCCACCTCATCAATCAAGAGAAAAAGACCAAGAACACAGATGTTTTATCACTCAGCTTTGCAGCAGGTGTGAAAGTGCCCATTTGGATTTAAAAGAGCATGAAGTGAATGTCAGGTGGGGACTGTCATCAGAGCCAATTCTCGTGTTATCTGCCACCGTGCAAAGTGGTGCTGGGTAAGTGAATGTCTTAGCTCCATGGTCTCCAAAGAGTGTGTATGTGGGGGAGGGGGGAGGCACCCGAGGCTCCATTAGGGAGAGGAAATATTGGAATGTATATTTACAGTTATCTTTTTTATTTAAGTAGAGTTGATATGTTGTGTTAGTTTCAGGTGTACAATAGAATGATTCGACATTTATATATCATCTCCACACTAAGTCTAATTTATCACAGTTTTATTGACTATATTCCCCTTCAACTATTTATAAGTATTTTAAGTATGTCTTAAGCGTGACTAGTAATGCAGATGTTGACTGACCCTGGAACCTTCACTCCGTCTCTACTGACAACGACACCACATGTCTGGTATCAAACAGACAAGCCAGCAAACACAATGGGGAGGAGGGTTCTGCTGTATGAAGTGGTTAACAATGGCATCATTGACTTCTCATCCCCACTCTTATTCCAAGAAACTACAAAGCCTCTTCTTTTCCCCCTCCCCCCACTTTTTTTTAATATATATTTTTATTGATTTCAGAGAAGAAGAAAGAGGGAGAGAAACATCAATGATGAGAGAGAATCATTGATCGGCTGCCTCCTGCATGACCCCCACTGAGAAGCAAGCCCACAACCTGGGCATGTGCCCTGACCTGGAATCAAACCAGTGACCTCTTGGTTCATAGGTCAATCAATGCTCAACCACTGAGCCAAGCCGGCCGGGCTTTTCCCCCCACTTTTAATGGTTTTTTTAAATTGAGACATAATTGACATATAACATTGCATTAGTTTTAGGTGTATAGCATAATGATTATATATATACTAGAGGCCCAGTGCATGAAAATTCATGCACTCGGGGGAGGAGAGGTCCCTCAGCCGGGCCTGCACCCTCTTGCAGTCTGGGACCCCTCGGGGGATGTCCGACTGCCGGCTTAGGCCCACTCCCCGCAGGCTGTCACCAGTCAGACATCCCTCTCGCAGTCCGGGAGCCCTCGCTCCTTACCGCCTGCCTGCTTGCTGCTCCTTAGCGCTGCCTCAGAGGCGGGAGAGGCTCCTGCCACTGCTGCTGCACTCACCAGCCCTGAGCCTGGCTTCTGGCTGAGCGGTGCTCCCCCTGTGGGAGCACACTGACCACCAGGGGGAAGCTCCTGCGTTGAGCATCTGCCCCCTCATGGTCAGTGTGCACCACAGCGACCGGTTGTTCCATGGTTTGATCGATTTGCATATTAGGCTTTTATTATATAGGATTGAAAGGATCACCACAATAAGTCTAGTTAACATCTGTCACCATACATACTTACAAATTTTTTTCTTGTGATAAGAGTTTTTAAGATCTACTCTCACCAATTGATGTTTCTTTCTCACATCAATGTTTCTCTCCCTCCCTTCCTCCCTCCCTCTCTCTGTCTCTCTTTCTCCCTTCCTCTCTCTCAAATCAATGAAAACATATCCTCAGATGAGGATTTACATAAAACAAAATATCTACTCTCTCAGCAACTTGAAAATGCAGTAGTCCCCCCTAATCTGCAGAGCATACGTTCCAAGACCCCCAGTGTATGCCTGAAACCCCAGATAGCTCTAAATCCTACGTTTTCTGTTTTTCCCTACACATACATGCCTATGATAAAGTTTACACTTCTCTTTGGCATGTCTGAATTGCCAATATCACAGCTCTTATACTTTGATACTGTTATTAAGTAAAATAAAAATTACTTGGACACAAGCACTGCGATACCGAGATAGTCGATCTGATAACCAGACGGCGACTAAGTGACGAATGGACAGGCAGGGAGTATCTACAATACGGACATGCTGTCAAAGGGATGATTCACATCCCAGGCCGAGATGGAGCAGGACAGCACAAGATCTCATCGTGCTACTCAGAATGGCTCACAATTTAAAATGTACGAATCTTCCATTTAATATTTCAGACGGTGGTTGACTACAGGTAACTGAAACTGTGGAAAGCAAACAACAGATGGGGTGGGACTGCTGTATACACTATAGTGTTGTGAGCTATAGTCACCATGCCATCTGTGTACTATATTCCCAGGACTTATTTTTCTTATAACTAGAAGTTATGGCCACCTTCGTGCAACCCACCCGCCCCTTCTCTGGCAACCACTGGTCTGTTCTGCGTACCTGTGCGTTTGGCCTTTTCAATGCCTTTTCTGCCATGTTAGTTCTAGAACATGGGACATGCCTGTGAAATGGGCGTTGCGCTCTGTACCCCAGTGAGGCTCGCAGGTCCTGGGAGGTTTGCTACCTGAACTTGGGCTAAACGGCTCCAGGCAGCCGCTTTCCTAACTAACCCTTCCCCTGTCTCCTCCTGGGCTCTCTGGCTTCTCTCCCAGCAAACGGGTTGCTAGGAGAAACTTGGACCAATCTTGTCCAATTACAAAGCTTACGTTCACACAGAGCTGTCTTTTTACCTAAGTCCCATATTCACGGTCACATTTCCAAATGGCTGAGACTACCCGGCAGTCAGACGGCCAAGACCCTGAGTTAAAACGCATGAAACAGCACTCTGCAATGCTATCCACACAAGCGGGCTCTTCTGGCACATTCTAACCATCTCTCTCAGCCGGGACAACAAAGAGAGTTGATGCTTCCAGCGATCGAAGAAAGCAGATGATCCGCACCAAACAATGTTTACTGCGGGAGGCACAGAAACGCCTCCATCCCTGGGCTCTGCTCCAACAGCAGCGGGATCTCACCCGTAAGCAGTCCCAACTGGGGAGGGACGGGATTAAAACTTACAAAAACCATTGATTCACATGCTCTTCTCTCTTTACACCAGAACTCGCAAGAGGATCCCATTACACATCCAACAACTCTAGGGCTTCTGGAATATGGTCTCACACACATATTGTTTACACTGTATTATTTCATGAACCACTGATGACATAAAGCAGATCCGCTTTCCTCATCTCTTCTTCAAGCTAACATCATTTTACATTTCCAGGAAACTTACCGGTGAACAGCAGGATAGCTGAGTAGGGCGAGCCAGGAAGTGGGCCAGCGGGCAACAGATTTAGTCTTTTTCTCTTCTGGGACCTCAGTTTCCCCATCTGTAAAATGAGAGGGTTAGATCATGAGGTCCCCAAACGAACATGTCTATAAACCAGACAAGTAATAACAATGAATGAAGGGGCCCTGGCCAGTGTGGCTCAGTTGGTTGAGCATGGTTCCATGCACCAAAAGGTCACCAGTTGTATGGGGGGAATGAGGTCACATATGTAATACCTTAATCAATAAAGAAATTAAAGATTTAAAAAAAAAGGTCACCAGTTGGATTCCTGGTCAGGGCACATGCCCGGGTTTCAGGCTTGATCCCCAGTAGGTGGTATGTGGGAAGAAGCCAATTGATGGATCTCTCTCTCTCTCTCTCTCTCTCTCTCTCTCTCTCATCATTAAGAAAACAGACAACATATTTTTTTAAATGAATGAAGGTATTGGTGACGGGCATTTAGTGAGAAAGGCACTAGGAGCAGACAGATGGATAAGTTATGGTCCCTTCCCTGGTGATGCACTTGGTCCTATGAGGGAAGCAAGTACATGGACAGTTACCAAGCCATATGATAAGAGCTATGTTCAAACCACCACGTGAACCCACAGGAGGGTGGAAATAACTCTTCCTAGACAAGTCCTGGAAGGTTTTAAAAGGAGAAGGCATTTCAATTGGGTCTTGGAAAAGAAGTTTGCTAATGAAGAAGCAGGAAGAGAAGGAGTGGCATTCCATGTACAGGAAACCATCTGCGCAAAGGCACAGAGACCTGGAAAACAGTGATGTGTTCGGAGGGAAAGCAAGAATGTTTGCTGAGGCTGGAGGTTCCCTGCACAAAGAGATTATGAAAAGACAGTCTAGGAAGGTGAATTGGAACCCAATCGCAAAGGCCAAAGATGGAGTTTATTTTGAAAGTAATGGGGAGCCAGGGATGGACATGTTTTGAAATTCAGAGCTGGTGACATTTACATTTCAGAAATTTCATTCTACCTGCAGGGTGGAGAATGGAATGCAGAGACTCACTGTCCAATACAGCAGCCATTACTCACGTGTGGCTACTGAGCACATGAAATTCGGCTGGTTCAAACTGACATGTGTTATAACCATAAAATACCCATGAGACTTTGAACATTTAGTAGGAAAAAAGGCATGTAGACTATCTCATTAATATTTTTCATACTGATTACAAGTCCAATATTGGGGGTATTTGGGATTAAATATCATATCGCTATTAATTTCACCTGCTCCCTTTAACTCTTTTAATGGGACTCATGGAAACTTTAAAATTACGTATGTGGCTTGCATCATCATTCTAGTGAGCTGAATTAGAGGGCCTGAGACCAAAGGCAAGAGCAATGAGGAGACTTTGGAAATGCCCAGGAGAAATCACAAGAGATGAGGCATCCCAGGTTGCAAGTGACAGAACCCCAACTCAGACTAACTTAGACTAGCGGGGAGTTTGTTGCCTCAGGGAATACAATGAAGGGCCTAAATAGCAAGCCATGGATGGACAAATACAGATGCAACTGGGTACCAGTGGCTCTTCCTTTCTGCCTCCCTTCTTCTCTTTGTGCGCCAGCCATACCCTGTCCTGCTGCACACCAACTTCGTACACAGATGGCAGTCTGCTCTGCCAGGCTCTGCCAGGCTCTCCTCCTCTGTTCTGGTTCCGAAAATCCCAGGGAAAAGCTCTGACTGACCCAGCTTTGGTCAGTTGTCCAACTTGAACCAATCAACAGTGACCAAGAGAACAAAATGTAAGAAGCATGGCGGATCTCTCAAGTCACTTGGGTTGGAGTTGGGGGAAGGGAAAAGGAAAACATTTCCCCAAAAGATGGGTGATATATGTTCCCAGAAGAGAGAAAAAACACCTATCAGAGCCCAGTGCTTCCAAGAATGAGAGCCAACAAGGCTTTTAAGTCGGAAGTAAAGTGGCTCCTCCTTCAGGTTACACCACTCTGAAATTCCTTGGACATTTCGATTCAGTTCAACATTAATTGAACTTTTATGGTATGCTGGCGTTATGTTACAAGCTGGCACGTAATGGGCTCACTGAGTATTTGTCTAATGAATAATGCAAAGATGAATAAGGTAAGTAAGGTCCCGGTGCCCAAAGAACTTACAACCTAGTAGGGGCTTCAGGCAAGGAAACGGAGCAAAGGGGGCATATAAAGTACTCTGGGAGCCCAAGCAAATCAAAGATCACGTTGATTTCAAACAGACAGGAAAAACCAGTTAGAAAGGCCCATCAGGGAAGGAGGTACCATTTCAGATGGGCCTTGAAAATGGAATGGGATCTCAACGGGCAGAAATGCAACAGACGTGGCACCAGGAAGAGCACGCCATGTGAGCAAAGGCACGGAGGCGGGGTGGACAAGCCACCCAGTTTTGTTTTGTTTTTTAATTATTTTTATTGATTTTAGAGAGAAGAAGGGAGAGAGAAAGAGAAAGAAAAAGAGATTTTGTTGTTCCACTTATTCATGCATTCATTGATTGATTCCTGTATGTGCCCTGACCAGGGATTGAACCTGCAACCTTGATGTATCCAGACAATGCTCTAACCAACTGAGCTACCTGGCCAGGGCAGGTTTGATTTTTATTGTGGTCAAATATACATAGCACAAAAATCACTATTTTAACCATTTTTAGGTTTACAGTTCATTGGCATTGATTATATTCACACTTGTACAACCATCACCACTCTAGAAACAACTTTTTCATGACTCCAAAGAGAAACTCTACCCAGCAAGCAATAACTCTCCATTCTCTTGAAGATGGTAGCCTCTGATCCACTCTCTGTCTCTATGAATTTGCCTATACTATATATTTCATGTAACTGGAATCATGCATTTGTCCTTTTGTGCCTGGCTTATACCACTTAAACGTTTTCACCGTTCATCCCTGTCGTAGCACGGACCAAAACTTCACTTCTTTGCATGACTGAGTAATACTCCATCGTGTAACATTTTGTGCATTCATTTGTTGGACATTGGACTTGTTCCACCTTTTGGCCATTGTAAATCTTCACTGAACACTGGCACAATTCTTTTGGGTGTGGACCTAGAAGTGGTTTGGTTGTACAGTTATTCTAAGTTTAACTTTTGAGGAACTGCCAAACTGTTTTCCACAAAGACTGCACCATTTTATATTCCCATAGGCAATGTACAAGGATTCCAGTTTCTCTGCATCCTTGCCAACACTTACTATGCTCCATTATATATTAATATATATATGAATATATATATATTTGGTGAGATGTATATCTCCAACCTAATACCTAGTAAGTGTGAAGCGGTACCTCATTGTGTTTTTGATTTGCATTTCCTTAATGACTAAGAATGCTGAGTGTCTTTTCATGTACTTACTCAAGCCATCCAGTTTTCCTGATGCCCAACCCAAAAATGATAAAGCTAACGTGTTTAGGTTTTATTGTGTAGGCAATAGGGAGCCAATGATAGTTTGGGAGCAGAAGAGTGACATGATCAGAAATATAAAATCTGGCCAGAAGAGTGTAAGATGGAGCCTGAGGACTTGTTAGGCGATATGCCCATGGTCCAAGTGAGGGACGGTGCAAGCTTGAGCCAGGGAGGCAGCAGAGAGGACGGAAGGAAAAGGACAGACTCCAGAGGCATCATCCCTTCCACACACTGGCAGCAACCTAAGTAGCCCACATGCGATCATAAGGGCCATATACATGATAAATTGTTCTGCACCCATAAAATAATGATGCAGATGAATAAATAATAAAATAGAAGATATTCACAGTATATTAAGGGGACAAAATAAGGTGACAACACAGCATGTTCATCATGATCCCATTTTAGATAGATGACAGATAATTAGATCAGCAGGGGAAGAAAAGGACAGATCTGAGGGGGAAAGACCTTGAAACGTGCACACATGAAAATGCGAATAATAAATCATCTCTTGTTAAACTAACCTCCTACCAAGTCACTCTGGGCTGTTTTGTTTTCTCCATTGCCCTCTTCACTTTCTGGAAATGTCTTACTCATTTGTCCACCTGTGTGTAAGTTCCAGGAAGGAGAAGTCTGTTCCATCATCCCTCTCTTCCCAGAACCTAGAACAGTGATGGCGAACCTATGACACGCGTGTCAAACTCATTTTTTGGTTGATTTTTCTTTGTTAAATGGCATTTAAATATATAAAATAAATATCAAAAATATAAGTCTTTGTTTTACTATGGTTGCAAATATCAAAAAATTTCTATATGTGACACCGCACCACAGTTAAGTTAGGGTTTTTCAAAATGCTGACACGCCGAGCTCAAAAGGTTCACCATCACTGATCTAGAAACTAGCTTTAGGGGAAGCTCCATAGATATTTTTTAAATGAAATCTCTCAGTGATTAGATCCAGCTTTCCCCTCTCACCTATATTTTTAACTGTATACAATGAATTTATGACTTTCATCATAAGGAAGAAAATAGCAAAGAAGAGAGACAGAAACAGGCACCTTTCTCACCACCACCAACACCATCACCACCACCTCCGCCAATGCCACTGGTTCTCTGATCCTGGCTGTTGTCCCCAGAAGGACCTTGCAGCCAGCGCCTACCCAGATGCCACAAGTGCAACATCAAAGTGCTTGGCTCAGCCCCTGAGCCCACCCCACGCCTCTCTTGCCTTCCTCCAGCTTCCTGGGTATCCATTTTATCCACCTGTGCCCACTCAGCACAGGTGCTGTTATTAACACCATGACACCTCCACCGACTCAAGAGCCCAGAATGACCTGCCACTGGCAGGTCATCCCAACTTATGGTCACAAATTGGCAAATGGGATCACAGAAAACCAGGCTGTCGTGGGTCACCAGAGCCTCTTTCCCAACAAGGGAACGTTTGGCTAAGAGCGACTCTCTGCAGGGGGAGAGACAAACTTAACAGGCATCTGGGCAGAAAGTACTGCCATTTATTGATGGGAAACTGTTTGCGAGAGTAAGAGCTCTTTGAAGACCTTTGAAGATGTCTGGCAAGTCCAGGCCCCAAAAGCTGTTGTGAGCTCAGAAAGGACCCAGGGGCCTCTGCAAACTGAGCAGCCAAAAGGTCACCTCCCAAAAAGCCTCTTAAGGGAGCAGCGTGAAAAGTCCCCCATCTAAGGAGGATGCATGGGCATGAGCTACTATGTCTTTAAGAGATGCTCCTCCTTCAGGAATTAGTTAAATCCTCCACCCTCACCCTGGAACTTCTCCTTTGGAACAACTTGCACAACTAATTAGCGACTTGTATGTGTTTTGTACTCACATGTGCCGTGCCAGGCACATGACAGAAACCTATCCACCACAATAAGGTATAATCTCACACCATTAGGATGGCTACAGTCAAAAGAAGCCGAAAATAAGAAGTATCGGTGAGGATGTGGAAAAACTGGAACCCTTAAGCATGGTTGGTGGTAAAATGGAATAGCTGCTTTCGAAATAAGTGGAAGTTTCTAAAAAAAATTTAAAGTAGAATTAACACATGATCCAGCAATCCCAGTTCTGGATAGACACCCAAAGAATTGAAGGCAGGGCCTCAAAGAGCTACCTGAGCACCCACGTTCATAGCAGCATATTCACAAAAGCCAAAAGGCGGAAGCAACCCAAGTGTCCCTCAGTGGATGAATGGATCAACAACACGCAGGCTACGCATACAAGGGAATATTACTCAGCCTTAAAAAGGAAGCGAATTCTGACATAAGCTACAACGTGGATGACCCCTGAAGACATTACATTTAAGTGAAATAAGCCAGTCACAAAAAGACAAATATACTGTGTGATTTCACTTATATAAAGCATCTAGAGCCCTAGCTGGTTTGGCTCAGTGGATAGAGTGTCGGCCTGCAGACTGAAGGGTCTTGGGTTTGATTCCAGTCAAGGCCACATGTCTAGGTTGCAGGCTTGATCCCCAGTAGAGGGCATACAGAAGGCAGCGATCAATGATTCCCTCTCATCATTGATGTTTCTCTCTCTCTCCCTCTCCCTTCCTCTCTGAAATCAACAAAAATATATTTTTTAAAATAAAATAAAGCATCTAGAGCAGTGGTTCTCAACCTTCCTACTGCCATGACCCTTTAATACAGAGAACATCGATCAGCTGCCTCCTGCACATCTCCTACTAGGGATGTGCCTGCAACCCAGGTACATGCCCTTGACCGGAATCGAACCCGGGACCCCTCGGTCCGCAGGCCGACGCTCCATCCACTGAGCCAAACCGGTTTCGGCAACATAAAAATATTTTTTAAAATAAAATAAAGCATCTAGAGCAGTGGTTCTCAACCTTCCTAATGCCGCGACCCTTTAATACAGTTCCTCATGTTGTGGTGACCCCCAACCATAAAATTATTTTCGTTGCTACTTCATAACTGTAATTTTGTTACTGTTATGAATCATAATCTAAATATCTGACATGCAGGATGTATTTTCATTGTTACAAATTGAACATAATTAAAGCATAGTGATTAATCACAAAAACAATATGTATTTATATATGTGTTTTCTGATGGTCTTAGGCGACCCCTATGAAAGGGTCGTTCGACCCCCAAAGGGGTCACAACCCACAGGTTGAGAACCGCTAATCTAGAGTAGTCTAACACACACACAGCTGTTGCCAGAAGCTGGGGGAGGGGGATGTGGAGGTGTTAACAGGGACAGAGTTTCAGGTTTGCAAGATGGAAAAGTTCCAGAGATCGGTTGCACAACAAGGTGATTATACTTCACACAACTGAACTGCACAGTTAAAAATGGTTAATGACATTGGGCGGCCAATACCAAAAGGTTGAAAACTCTTATAGCTGATAAGCAACTTCACATCCCCTTTCCTGAAACTCTGTGGCTTTGCTTTAGTTTTTGTCAGAAAATGAGCCAACAGTAATTATAAAACAAAAGTGCATGTGCCTCAGAAACCAAGATGGCGGCATGGGTAAACACCTGAAATTGCTGCCTCGCACAACCACTTCAAAAATACAACTAAAAGACAACACAGACATCATCCAGAACCACAGGAAGGCTAACTGAGTGGAAATTCTACAACTAGAAGGAAAGAGAAAAGCATACTGAGACTCAGAGGAGGTGCGGAAGTAAAGTGCAGAGGTACGAAGGCCCACGTGAAAAGGGCTGGCAACTGAGGACGAGGTTGTCTTTTTCAATCGGGAGGGAATCACACACTCCCGATGGCTCTGAACTCCAGTTCCGGGCGAGTCACTGGGGACCCAGACTCATACAGGGAGAAACTGGACTGTCTGGCAGTGGGCGGAACTCAAAGGCGGCTTTCTCTCAGAGGTGCTTGCAGTGATTACCGCAGGACACTGAGACTCGGGGCCTCTTAGGGCAGGGCTGAGGATCAGCCATAGCTGTTTGCTCCGCCCTGTTGATTCCCTGAGACCCTGCCCCACCCAAGCTGTGTGCAGAGGCTTTTGCATATGAATGCCCTGGCCCTTTGCAATCTAAAATTACCTAACAAACTGCAGCTGGGTCAGAGAGACCCAGAACTTCCAAAAGAAGGCCCAAGGCCCCACAGCAGCTTGCATTGCTTCACAGCCCAGCCTCATCTGGGCACCTCCAAACCCCAAACAAAGAAGAGGAATCTGCAGATCTCTCCATAGCTCCTGCTGGGTAGCCTCAGGCAGAGGCTAAATTAGCACCTCCTTAGAGATCCAAGTGCCAGTGTACCAGTGGTCAGAGTGGGACCATCCAGATTACAACTCCTCAGATCCATAAGGGACACACTCAGGGGGCAGACTCAGTGAGCACCAAAGCCCCACTGAAGCAAGTCTTACCCCAGAAGGGTGTCTCCAGCACAGAAGTTCTCTCACCATAGACACAGCTGATTCTCACAGCCAATTGGCCTGGAGGTCAATTCCTCCCAGTGATACCAACTACAATCAAGGCTTAACTACAACAAGACTGTGCACACAGCCCACAAAGGGGTGCACCAAGAGTGTCCACCTCAGGTCATTGGGGAGGCTGAGCTACTGGGCCCTATAGGACACCTAGCACAGAAAGCCACCCTATCAACACAGGGAAGCAGCCAAAATGTGGAGACAAAGAAACAGGTCACAAATGACAGAAATGGAGGAAAGAAAACTACTGGATATAGAGTTCAAAACCACGGTTATAAGGTTTTTTAAGAATTTTCTAGAAACCGCCGATAAATTTAGTGAGATCCTCAATAAATCTAGTGAGACCCTCGAGGATATGAAAAAGGACCAAATAAAAATTAAGCATACACTAACTGAAATAAAGAATATTATACAGAGATCCAACAGCAGACTAGAGGATCGTAAGAATCAAGTCAAAGATTTGAAATACGAAGAAGTAAAAAACACCCAACCAGAAAAGCAAAAAGAATCCAAAAATATGAAGATAGTGTAAGGAGCCTCTGGGACAACTTCAAGCGAACCAACATCCGAATTATAGGGGTGCCAGAAGAAGAGAGAGAGCAAGATATTGAAAACCTATTTGAAGAAATAATGACAGAAAACTTCCCCTATCTGGTGAAAGAAATAGACTTACAAGTTCAGGAAGCACAGAGAACCCCAAACAAGAGGAATCCAAAGAGGACCACACCAAGACACATCATAATTAAAATGCCAAGAGCAAAAGACAAAGAGAGAATCTTAAAAGCAGCAAGAGAAAAACAGTTAGTTACCTACAAGGGAGTACCCATAAGATTGTCGGCTGATTTCTCAACAGAAACTATGCAGGCCAGAAGGGAGTGGCAAGAAATATTCAAAGTGATGAATAGCAAGAACCTACAACCAAGATTACTTTACCCAGCAAAGTAATTGACCTATCATTCAAAATTGAAGGTCAGATAAAGAGCTTCACAGATAAGAAACAGCTAAAGGAGTTCATCACCACCAAATCAGTATTATAGGAAATGCTGAAAGGTATTCTTTAAGGAGAGGAAGAAGAAAAAGGTAAAGATAAAAATTATGAACAACAAGTACATATCTATCAACAAGTGAATCTAAAAATCAAGTGAATAAAAAACCTGATGAACAGAATAAACTGGTGAATATAATGGAATCAGGGGCATAGAAAGGGAGTGGACTGAATTCTTGGGGGGAAAGGGGTATGTGGGGTGCAGAAAGAGACTGGACAAAAATCGTACACCTATGGATGAGGACAGTGGGGGGGTAAGGGGAGGGGGGTGGGAACCGGGTGGAGGGGAGCTATGGGGGGGGGGAGAGGAACAACTGTAATAATCTGAACAATAAAGATTTAATTTAAAAATAAAAAAGTGTGTGTGCCTCATTCTATCCACTTTGCAAAAAGGTCAAAGGAACAGAAAGAAGAAAAGGAGGTAGAGAGGGAGCTTGGGAGAGGAGGCCCTCGATAGGGAGAGAAAGAGAAAGAAAAAGACAAAGGTCCAACAAGCGCTCTACCCACTGTGGTTCTCAATGTTCTTTTCTTTTTTTAAATTAAGTTTATTGTGGTGATGTTGGTTAATGAGATTACATAGGTTTCTCGTGTACAGTTCTACGACACATCATCTGTACGCTGCGTGTGTGCCCGCCATCCAAAGTCAAATCTTCTTCTTCCTAAATTTTTAAAAATCCACTTTCACTCTTAGTCAAAAGAACCAAGACTTTTTTCCCTCACCAGGAACATGTTGTATCTTCATTGGCCAAAAAGATCCAGAAACGTTTTCATCCTTAATGCACGAAAATTCCCCAGGAGCCTGAGAAGAGCTTCCTTGCTGGGTTGTGATGGAAAGCCCACCCCTTCGTGTATAATTGAAGACATTTAGGACAGCATTACAGGCCTTCCTGCTTAGACCGGGCGCTGCCTCCGAGCCCTCGCTAATGTGCGGCTCTCCCAGGAAGCTCTCTGAGCAATTAAAACTGGTCATTGTGCCCTGAGCGAGAGTCTGAGCTCATCCCGGCCTCGGTGTGGATTGCAGCAACACATTTAGAAGTTGTTCACTCCAACCGTATTCATTCTACAAACTTTTCTCACAACATGCTTGCTAAACACGTAGGTGAGGCTCATTAAATTATTTTTCAAATTAACACAAATAATGAAATGATTGGTTTCGACAAACAGTTCCCTTTAATGTATCCAGTGGGTTTCTAATCTGCCAAGTGTAGGAAGTAAACTGTGTTAGGTGTGCTCCCTACCACACAGGGACATTTCACTTGTGAAAATGTAACGCTGGGATTCCCATCCTCCACATCGGAGGCCTGGTTTAATTCATAGCCAGTGTTGTACTGAGGGAGGTGTTATTTTGCATGACGAGGGTGATATACACAGTCTCCAAAAATGGAGGGGAAATGGTCACCTCATCTAGCTGTGTAGTTTAGAGCAGTGTTATTCAACGTGTAATCCCCAAACCAGCAGCACCTGAGAGCTTGTATACATTTTTTTAAAAAATGTTTAAACTGCTTTAGAGCAGGAATAGCCAACTGGAGTGGCTTCCCCCCACTCCCAGGAGACCTTGGGCAGTATCTGGAGGCATCTGTGGGTAGAGGCCAGGGATGCTGCTCAATGTCCTACAAGGCACAGGAGGGCTCCCCTACAGCAAAGCATTCTCCTGCCCAAATGCCAACAGTGCCCCTCTGGGAAAACTGATGAGAGCAGAGTGGATTTGAAACAGTGGGGTGAGGCCCGGCCAGCATGTATGAACCAGGAGGTCATGGTTCGATTCCTGGTCAGGGCATATGCCCAGGTTGCCAGCTTGATCCCCAGTGTGGGACTTGCAGGAGGCAGCCGATCAATGATTCTCTCTCATCATTGATGTTTCTCTATCTCTCTCTCCCTTGCCCTTCCTTTCTGAAATCAATAAAAACATATTAAAAAAAGAAACAGTGGGGTAGGGGTAGCGAGAGTAAAAAGAAAAGGTTTTAAGCTGATAAGGAAGAGAGGAAAAAGAGAGAGGAAAAAGAGAGAGAACAGGAAACGAGAGTTACGACACGTGGGCTGTGACTGTGGGTTGCGGGGACTGTGTACCTTAGGGAAGTCACTCACC
>NW_005871229.1:1227243-1241571 GCF_000147115.1 Myotis lucifugus | reverse complement strand
TATACACATCTGTACCAGGAAGGGGCAAAGACTGAACCAAAAGAATGGGGCTGTTTCCAAGTACACAGCTCAGGAGCACGAGTACAATCCCAATGCTGTAGAACCATCATCACTACCTATTTCCAAAATTTTCCATCAACCGGAACAGAAACTCTGTACCCATAAAACATTAACTCCCCATTTCTCCACCCGCCCCAGCACCTGGTAACTTATATTCTACCTTTTGTTTCTATCAATTTCCTGATTTCAGGTACTTCATATAACTTTGATTTCATATGACAGTTGCCCTATTGTGTCTGGTTTATTCCACTGAGCACGATGTGTGCGAGGTCCATCCATGTTGCAGCATGTATCAGAAAGAACACGGAAAAAATGGTTAAAATGGTAAACTTCATGTTGTGCATATTTTACCACGATTTAAAAATACATATCAGTGGTTTCCAAGGGTTGAGGGAAGGTAGAAAGGGAGGAGTAGGTGGAACACAGAGGACTTGGGGGGGGGGGCAGTGAATCACCTTGTATCACCTTGTAATGATACTTACATGTCATTATACTAGTACTTTGGCCCAAAACCACAGCATGTGCAACACAAAAGTAAACCCTAATGTAAATTATTAGTAATAATGTGTCAGTATTGGCTCATCAACTGTAACTAACATACCACACTAAATGCAAGATGGTAGTAATAGCACCAGCTGTATGTGACTACAGGTGGGACGCAGCTATATGGGAACTCTCTGTACTTGCTTTCAATATTTCTGCAAACATAAAACTGCTCTACAAATAAAGTCTTAGTATTTTTAAATTATTTTAAAAAGAGAATGGGATTGTTATCGCTAAGGTTCTTTTATAAACTGATGCATTCTAACTTGGGTAGTACCTCCCAGGCTAGAGTAATCCACAGATCACCCTCATTATGTCTGCCATACCAAAGTGCCATCTTTGCTATTTAAGTTTATACTTTAACTAGAGGCCCAGTGCACGAAATTAGTCCACTGGGGGAGGGGGCTTCAGCCCGGCCTGCGCCCTTGGGGGATGTCCGACTGATGGCTTAGGCCCGCAGGGAGCGGGCCTAAGCTGGCATTCAGACATCCTTAGTGTTGCCGTGGAGGCAGGAGAGGCTCCTGCCACCACCACTGCACTCACCAGCCATGAGCCCGGCTCAGTGCTTCTGGCTGAGTGGTGCTCCCCCTGTGGGAGCGCACTGACCACCATGGGGCAGCTCCTGCATTAAGCATATGCCCCCTGGTGGTCAGTGCACGTCATAGCAACTGGTCGTTCTGCCGTTCGGTTGATTTGCATATTAGCCTTTTATTATATAGGATTAACATATACATTAATGCAATTGGTGCATTTTTAAAGGAAATTTTATGTCATTATCATATATTTAAAGCCACTCCTACTTACCATAACTAGAAGTAAACAGCATTAAAAGAAAATAATAGCTAGCTAGATACTATTGACTTCCCAAGACTATGAACCTGAGGCCAGCCCTCTCTTGGTTAAGTGGGAAATTAATGAGGGTTTGGGATTTGATCCATAGACACAGAGACCAGTTGTCAGGAGCCAGATGAGATGAGACTAACTCCTACAGTAGGGGTCCCCAGATCTGCCCTGGTTCCTGCGGTCCTAAAGCTGATTGTCTCTTTTTGAAGCTCATAAAATAAACCTTCCTTCCAATTAATTTTCCAAAATCATTCTCTATATCTGGAAACTCATTAATGCAATTGATTAGCACAAAAGAACATTAATCAGCCCACATCAAAATCTGTCTTAAAACACTTCAATGGCTTCCTGTTGATTTAGAATAAAATTCAGACTTCTTACCAGTTCTGGGAAGGTCCTACATGGTGTGGCTCTAATTACTGACTCCTAACTCATCTCCGACCCATAGTGACTTCCTTTCTGTTTCTTAAGCATCCTGAGCTCTTTTCCACCTTCGGGCCTTTACACATGCCATTCCTGCTGCCTGGAATGCTCTTCCCTCAGCTCTTCAAATGTCTGGCTTCTCCTTAGCCACCAAATCTCCACTCAAATGCCACCTCCCCAAAGAAACCTTTAAATCCTGGACCCAGCAGGCCTCAATGACACATTCACACAACATTAGAGGAAGAACTATTTACAAAGGTATGGGGGACAATGCCATACCCCAGGAGCAACAGGCTCGAAGGGAAGAGGACAGGGGGCTGTCTAGAACCCCAAAGGGGAGTTCCATAGAGAGGGCTTCCCTCAGAGAAGCAGTGACTTTCAATCCAATGATTCATCAGCTGAAAGCAACTCAGCACAGAGGGAGCCAGGGAGGGAAACACCTGGGATCACTTTCCTCCCTCCCTCTGTTCTCTTGCCAGGAATCCCTGTTGGCCAAACCATCTGAAACCAGAGGGCAAGGAAGCCTACAGATTAGAGTCGGGGTTGGCAAAATGTTTCTGTAAAAGGCCAGAGAGTAAGTATTTTAAGCTTTTTGGGCCATACAATCTCTATCACAACTACTCTGATGTCGTAGAATGAGAAAAACCACAGCCAATAGCTAAATGAATGAGTGTTCCAATAAAACTTTATTGACAAAAACAGGAGCTATAGCTTCCTGGGCCCAGAAGCAGAACATTCAAGATAGTCAGAGGATAGGGTGAAGAAATGTGGAGAGTGGCTCTGGAGTTCAACAGAACATACCCAGCATCTAGCATCCCTTCTGCGGCCACTCCTCTAAGGTATCCACTCCCCCAAGTCACTCTTCTATTTCCTTCATCACAGGTTGTAAGTATCGTATTTGTTTGTCCATAAGAGTAAGGACCTAGAGCTCTCTTGTTTACCACTGTATCCCCAGCACCCCAAATAGTTCCTGACACATGGTAGATTCTTGAATAAACATTTTTTATTGAATAAGAGGACTTAACTAACAGAGTGTGACACAGGTAGACAAGGCCAAGCAAGCAGCTGGTCTCCTTAATCAGGTGCACCAAATGATTCACTCCAAGACACAGAAACCCAGCTCTCCCTCTCTGGTCCACACATAAGTGCAATTCTTACCTACTCCATTTCAGTTTTCCCAACACCCTCTCCTGCCCACGGTCACCTCCATGACCCATTTACTCCAGGTTGCAATTCCACCCGTCAACGTTCAGCCTTTCCCACCCTAATGGTCTGCAGTCCAGCCTCTTTGGAAATGTTCTGCTTCAGGAGACCTCTCCTGAAGATTACAGATTTGGGGACAGTCACCTAGGGAAGACATGCTCTGAAAGTCTCTGTTTCATCCGATGAAGCCAAGGGACTCCCCTCGGTAGGGTGGTGAGAGAGAGAAGAAAGGGCATAGGGTTTGTGAGCATCTCTGAAATTCCCTTCTTCCTTGTTTCTTTCTTTTAGTTTTTGGTGTGTGTGTGTGCGTGTTTAATTTTTTTTTTTTTTAGAGAGAGGAAGGGAAATGGATCGAGAGATAGAAACATCAATGATAAGAGAGAATCCTTGATTGGCTGCCTCCTGCACGCCCAACACTAGGGATCAAGCCGGCAACCCAGGTGTATGCCCTGACTGGGAATGGAGCCGTGACCTCCCAGTTCATAAATGGACACTCAACCACTAAGCCACGCTGGCCGAGCCCTTCTTCCTTATTTTTAACACAAAGATGACAGAACTCCAAAATTATCCAATAAGAGAACAACAGTTAAATCATAGTAAAAGTATTAAAATCATCCACACTGATTCAGCAGAGGATCACGACGTGAGAAAGGTTAAGTACTTTTTAAAAAAAATCAACATACAGCCCTAACCGGTTTGGCTCAGTGGATAGAGTGTCGGCCTGTGGACTGAAAGGTCCCAGGTTCGATTCCCATCAAGGGCATGTACCTTGGTTGGGGTCACATCCCCAGTTGGGGATGTGCAGGAGGCAGCTGATCGATGTTTCTCTCTCATTGATGTTTCTAACTCTCTATCCCAGTCCCTTCCTCTCTGTGAATAATCAATAAAATATATTTTTTTAAAAATCAACATACAAAATTGTGCATATACCTTCATTAAAGGTGTGTAGACATGTACCTGGACATACACAAGAACTAGAAGGGAGCATGGGAGATGTACAGGGCTAGCATATTGGAGTAGAGGTAATTTCTTTCTGATTTCTATTATCACTGTTATAAAATTTACTATTATAAGTGGTTCATCCATAAGCTGCAGAGTATAGTCCAAAACACAGCATTATCATTTTTATATATTGTCATTTATTATATGTTGTCGATATTATTATATGTGTCATCCAATCAGCAAGAAAAGTGATGCATGGGTACTGTTCTTCTCTGGTACAATGGAGACAAATGGGAAAAGGGTTGTATTTTCAGTCTGAGAGGGCTCGTGTTTTCTGTCCCTTCATCCTGAAGTGCTTTTATTAAAAGGCGTGTTTTCTTTAAATTTACAGTACAGAATCTGTCTCCCCTCTTCCTCCTTCTCCCCTGATTTACATTTCCCCCCATGGTGAGAGGATCAATGTTATTGGAAACTGGAAAGGTAAATGGTTTTCTAATAATATTAGCCAAAGAGATACTGTTCTTTGTAGCAAACCCCTGAGACCAAGGCAGTTACTTTATGACTTTAAAGGCTGCTACTTGAGACTAATGCAAAATTTGGCAGCAAATGCCCTGAACCTCTTACCATTCCTAAAGATCTGGAATCTTTCTCTTGCATTTTCACAGATCAGCAGAATCTCAGCATCTCCCCTCCTCCTCTTTTGGAATCCTAGACCTAAGATTGAAAAGCATAGATTTCCAGCACAGGTTCATAGATTCAACATCACCCCGTTGAAGATTATAGATTTGGGATCCACGTGGCACTGGGAAGTTGTTTTCATTTCTGTAGTCCATTGATTCTGGGACTATCTCCTTGGCCTCAATTTTAATTTTACTATTAGTGCCTATTTTACTATTAATTTTACTTATAATGCAACATCTCAACCAGCCAATACCAGCCTGAGTTTTCTCTGCCGTTTCAAAGACAGAGAAAGACCCCTGTAAGGTCATGGGTCACAAAGAAATGACCACAAATACAGATAATTGGATGCAAAAAATATCCATGACAGCATTTTTCATAACAACAACAAAAAACAAAAGAACACTAAAAATAACCTAAATACCAAATGATCACGGAATTGTTACATAAATAATAATCTACCTAATCAATGGGAAATTATGCAGACTCTGAAAACATCTGCAAAAATATGAATAATCATATATTGAGTAAGAAAACAGAAAACAAAAACTGTATATAGCCTCATTGTGTTGAAGAAACATATACATATGTAGAAAAAACTGAAAGAAAATAACCCTTATTTTTATAGAGATTACCACTGTGTGATAGAATATAGGTGACATCTCTTCTTATTTATGCTTTTCTTCAAAGTATAAATGAATCAATGAGTAAATGTGACTTTTACATTTGGAAATAAAACTTTCTTCAAAGGTCAAAAAAGATCAGTTGCTACATCAGGACCCAGAAAGCTACAGTAAATCTTCTCCGAGATTGGCTATTAGGAAGTCACTTTCTCCTCTCATTTTGAAGGGGGAAGGTATTGCCACATTATTGAAGCAATCAGCCAGGAGGATTCTTTCAAGAGCAATAAAGTGACCTCTCAAGAGAAAATGGGTGAAGCTCAGGAAATTGGAGCTGGAAGCCCCTACTGAGTGGCCTAATGCATCCCTCAAGAATCACCGCCATATGTATTACACTTTCTGGTGTGGGCACTTTCTTTTCCATTTAATTGTAAATATTTCAAGTGATTGCAATTTCACTGCTACTTTTTAGACCAGTCAACATGCTATTAATCCATCTTCCCTGAGCAGAATATGACAACTCCAGCAAATGTCAGAGATATCCATCCAACTCTCTTGCCTGGACCTGCTAATTGACCACGTAACTTAGACCTGGTCCAAATCCTAGCACCTCCACTTCCTTGGGTAAAAGACCTTAGAGAAGACCCTCTACCTCTCTGATCCTAGGTGTCCTCACTTGTAAAAAGGAAACACCTTCCCCTGCCTCACAAAGGGTGCTGAAGGAATTAAATGAGATGGTGCATCTAAGAAATGCATTGAGTGCACACAGTAGGTAATAAAGAAATGTTGGTGATTCCAGAGTGTTGGGCTAGTACTGAGCAGTTGTTTTCCTGGCAGAGGAGATGGGCTCTGCAGAGTCAACAACCCATTCTTTTGTATTTCCCTGGATGACTCAGTGGGTTAGTGTGAACAGTATAGTTCATGATCTTAAAATAGCAAAATTCTATTTGGTACCCAAACCTTGGGCTTAGCCAAGTAAATTCATGAGCGTCAGATCACAAATATGGCTGAGACAGCACCCACTGAGCCTTTTCACTGTTGATAAGATCTGCAATTGGAACACTGGCCATGGGAACAGAGAGAGGGGATGGAGTGAGGGGTCATGTTTGAGGTGGAACCAACAGGGTTTGATGGATCATTCAAGTAAAGGCTCAAGGAAAGATAATAATAATACCTCCAACTTCCTACATGCACAGTATATTGATTCAACAATTGTCTATTGGGCACCTACTAAGGGCCAGAAACTGTTCCTGCACAAACAGAAAAAATAAGTCTCAGCTCTTGGGTTTCCCTTCTAATGGGGGAAACAGATAATAAATAGTAAACATATGAATAAACAAGACAATTTCAGGTTGTGATAGCTGTGATGAAAGAAATAAACAGAGAAATGAGAAAGAGAATAAGAGGATAGAAGGCTATTTTAGATATGATGGTCAAGAAAGGACTCTCTTGGGGAAAATACATGAGGTCATGGATCCTGACAGATGAGAAGGAAGAAAGGAAAGGCTTATAGGACGAAGAAATAGCAGGTATAAAACCTTGGGGTGGGCCCTGGCCGGGTAGCTCAGTTAGTTATACTGTCATCTCGATACACCAAGGTTGTGGGTTAGATCCCCAGTCAGGGCACATACAAGAATCAAACAATGAATGCATAAATATACAAATCCCTCTCTATATCTATCTATTTAACTCTCAAATCAATCAATCAATCAATCAATCAATTCCTTGGGGTGGGAAAGATATGTGTACTAGTATTTGAGAAAGGAGCCAAAGGCCTACATAACTAGAGCACAGTGAGAGGAGAAGATTGACAGGAGAGAAGGTTCGGAAAATGGGCAGGAACCATTCACCAAGGACTAAGCCTTGAGAGAAGCAGGTTTTGGGGAAGACACTTTCACCTTTGACATGTTGAATATGAGGTGCCGGAGGGGATCTCCAAACTAAAGATCCAAAACCATGTCCTAAGAACTAGACACAGTTTGGGATTGGAGAAAATATTCTGTTGCATCAAAACCACTGAGGAGTGTTCTAAAAATACTGATTCTCAGTTATTAAAACTACAGATTTCTGGAGTGCCACCCTGGGAAATTGTAATTCAAGTAGGTCTTGGTCAAGATCTGGAAATCACTTTTCGATACTCCCAGGTAATGCTGATCCATTCATTCAAGAACTATTTCCTACCTTCCTATCTTGTTTGTGCCAGGACAGTTCTAAGTGCTGGAGATACATCTCTGAAGAGGTGACCAGAACTCACAGAAAAAAAGTCAGTGAACAAGTAAATGAAGTTCAGCAGTGATACATGCCACACACACACAAAAATGCTGGGAAAATATAGAATAATTATGGGGACCTACGCTAGATAAATCTAAAAAGGTCTCTCTCTCTCTCTCTCTCTCTCTCTCTCTCACACACACACACACACACACACACTTGAGCTGAAGCTGAGAAATGAGGAACAGCCGTGTGACCGTGTCGGGGAACAGCATTCCAGGCAGAGGGAACATCCAATGCAAAGGCTTGGTTGAGAACTCAATAGATTAATCTAATTCTCTGGTTTATTCCCACCTGATGAGCCAAACAAAATGGGGTGGAGGGCATAGTGGAGAAGTTACTGTTTCATCTGTATGTATTCATGCAGCGAAGTATGCTAGGCGCATACTTTGTACCAGGCAATGTGCCAGCTGGTGACACAAAGATGAGCAAGACTGTCCCGTCTCTCAGGGAGCTGCACACCAGGGAGGGAGGCAGAGAACTAAATACCGTGAATGTGGTCCCAGGAGAGAAGTGAGGCATCCTGAACAATCAGTTCGTCTTCTGAGACAGCCAAGGGATGATTAACATGTTCAAGGTGAGCAACTGTTTTTGAGGCTGTGCATAATAAAATTATGTGCAGTCTCAAAAGCCCAGCATATCTGAATTTTTGGTGAAATATTTGCAACTTTGGATATTGCATCTGAGGCACTGTATGATGACTATATGTGCGGGAAAGTGTCCTAATGACAGCCAACGTTTATTGAGCACTTAGATTTACCTGATTCGATATGCAATCTCATAGTCTTCACAAGGTCGCTAAGAGGCAGAGACTCATTATTCCACTTTTTTCAGATTAAGAAATTGGAGCTCAGCAAGGCGAGGAGACTTTCCTGAGGTCATTCAACTCATGGGACAATGTCCCAGCTCTGTCAGGCTTCAAAGTCTCCGGTCCGGCCCCAACCCCTTCCATGAATGGCTTAGCTACTGATGAAACTGCTATCTTCACCCTGTTCCCAAAGTGGATCCCTCCCCTTCTCCCCATCCCAGGTGTCCACCTGGGCTGTTTCCACCAGCCAGGTCCACCTGCTCGTGTGTAGCTGGGAAAGATGGAGAAGGATCCTTGTTTCCGCTCTTGGGACAAAGTGGAGGGCAGTGCCCACTGCCTGGCTGTCCCCACTCCAGTCTCCAGAGGCCCCCGGGCAGCATGGAAAGGGTGGGGCCGAGCTGGGCACCTGTTCCCTGCCACCTGTGGGGAAAATTACTGGGGCTCAATGTTCAAGGTCTGAATAGAAGGGTTTGGGCAGGGGAAGCAATGTAAATGCCTCCGGAACCAGACAATAAATCGAAGGGAAGAGGAAGTAGTAACGGTGTGGCCAACTGGATATGGTTGGGTCACCTCTAGTCCTGTTTAAACGTAATCAAATTCGGCTGCTTGAAAAAGTGCACCGTTCGCCCATGGCCTGACCCGGGGGCTGGCCAGTTTGCAATTAAAGGGGCTTTGCTTCCTGTCCCCCTGAAACTCCTTTTCATTCCGGACTTCTCACGGGGAGTCTGTGCGTCTTCGGAGAGGCTCTGGGTGTGTCATCCAGGACTGTCTTTCCCTGTGTCTTGGGCTGGCAGGCTCCCCCGCACCCCCCAGCCTCGCTGTCCCCTCCCCTCACTGCCTTGCTCCCTCCCTCCCTCCCGCTGGTGCCTAGACTCTTGGCCCGGGTCCCTGCGCCGGGGAAGGCGGGTGCCCGCGGAGGACGCAGAAGAGGTGAGGTCACGTCTCCCTTGAGCCTCGCTCGCTGGCTTTTCAGAGGCTCGCCAGGAGCCGGCGGCCAGAGCCCCGACCGCGCCGACGAGTGCTCCTCCGCCCGCCGCGCTGTCCTGCTCATGTCTCAATACGCCCCCAAGTCGGACTTCAAGACGGCTTTGGACAGCAGTCCCGAGGCCAACACTGAGGATGACAAGACCGAGGAGGACGTGCCCATGCCCAAGAACTACCTGTGGCTCACCATCGTCTCGTGCTTTTGCCCCGCGTACCCCATCAACATCGTGGCTTTCGTCTTCTCCATCATGGTGAGTCAGAACCCGGCGCGGCCGGGAGGGGGGCATGGGCGGCATGGCGCCTCCTGGGGGCCCGGCGCGCTCTCCTCGGCTCCCGTCCTCACGGCCCCGCGCGCCCTGGCGGTGTTTGCCCCCCCACCCCCGCACCACCTCCTCGCCTTCCTGGGGCTCGGAACTCGCCTCCTCGGCCTCCTTGTGGAGCTCAGCCCTGACCAAGCCTCCCCCAGGCCGGCTTTCCACTTCCCTCCGCACCCAGGGTGCACCCCTCTCCAACCCGGGGAAAGTTCCGCGGCGGGTTTGGCGGCTTCTCTCCGACATTCCTGGGCTCTCGTCGGGCTCTGCCCAACTCGCCTTGCTAAGCCCTCAAGTAGCGCACCTGGGCCGGCGAGCGCACGCCGCGGCCGTGCCCTGCGCTCCCTCCCTCCCGCGTGCGGGACCCGCTCTCCCCGCGGAGCGGCCGTTTCCCTTTGCTGCGCGCTGGGCGCCTCGTCGGCCGCACTCGGAGGGTTCGCAAGCGACTCCCGACGCCCTCTCCTTGACCCGGGACCCCACGCTTCGGCACGCCCGCCCCGGGGCAACAGTTCTTCTTGCTTCTTCCTTCGCCAGCGCCCTCCCGCGGCGCTCCCCGCACCCCCGGGGCGCGTCCCTCCAGCGCGCCCGCTCTCTCCGCGGGCCTTTTGGGAGCGCGCTCTCTTCTTAGGACGTCGCGGTTGTCTTGCGCTCGCGCGGGCCCTGTCCCCAGGGACTGCCGGGCCCCTCCACCGCTCTGTCCCGTCCCCGGCGCCCCCGGGAGGCGTGGGGACTCCGCGCTCCGTGCAGCTCCGCGCGCCCTTGGCGTGTCGGCCTCCCACCTCGCGCGCCTCTTCCGAGGGCCGACAGCGGGTGCTCTGAGTCCTCCCTTCCCGAGCTCGCCTCCGCGGCCCTCCTCGGCCGGGCAGGAACTCCCAGGCGAGCCCTAAGGAGGGCGCCGCGAGGTCCTCCTCGCCTTATTGACTGGAGCAACTGGCCAGGGGGTGGCGGCGGGGTGAGGTTCCGACCGGCACAGTCTCGGGGCAACCCTAGCAGTGAGCTCCCTCCCCCACCGGCCGCCACCTCTGCAGCTGGGCGACCGGACTCCCCACCCCCACTCAAGTCCATCCACATTTGCCCATGGGTGGACCGTATTCGATTCAGGGCACCCACAGAGGCCTCTTGTGCGCCCGCAACTTGCCTTTTCCCAAGCCGGTTTGCGGCTCCGCAGCAACCTCCCAGCGCGCAGCTGCTGGACTCCCTGCTGCCTGGGTTCAAACCTCGGCTCCACCACGTGCTGGCTGTGAGACCCCGGAAATCACTGCCTCTCTGTCTGTGAAATGGAATAATCATAGCCATTTTTAGGGGTTGTATTGAGGTAGTAATTGTGACAACGTTTGAAACAGTGTCCACCAAGGTGCTGTTAGATCCTATGTCACTCCCTGAGGCCTTGATCTCTGTTTAAAATCTAGCCCCCAAAGCTCTCCACACCCTTCCCTGCTGCTTTTTGCCCAAAGCACTCCATCCATCTGCTAGATGATTTTCCTTACTAATATGCTACTGTCTGTGTCTCCCTCATGAGGGCAGGGATATTTGTCAGTTGTTTGTTGCTGTTTCTTCACCTAGGATAGATTCTGGCAGGTGGTGGATGCTCAATAAGTATGAAATGAATACATGTTTGAATGAATGAATGGTGTTAATGGGCCACAATGCCTGCTTTTCCCCACCCCAGAGCGCTGAAGCCACCTTAGAGCCCAGCCAGTTTCCTTCCTCCTTCCTTCCTCTCCCAGGATTTCAGTTCTGGGGGGGGGGGGGGAGGGCAGTTGCAGCAAAGCTGGGGAGAATGCAGCTGCCAAATTCTCCAGACAGCAGTCCAGCCGTTGGCTCTCTGGCTGCCGCTGGTGCCCACACACTATCCTGGTTTATTAATGAATCAGCAGCCAATCTGCGTCTTTCCCAGTGCCCCACCCCCATCCGAGATGAGCTAACACCACACTCCAGCCCGTGCTGACAGGTTGAATGCTAATGATGTCACTTGGTGTGTCCTGGGGGACAAGATGTGTACATGCTTTGAATAGAAACCCCTTTTTCTGACATCCTCACCCCCACCCCACCCCAAGCCTTTTAAAAATAGTTTTATAGCAAGAGACCATTCTACTGCCAGAACACAGACCCTGGAGTCAGAAAGTTGACCCTGAGCAAGTTTCGTGCCTTCTCGAAGCCTTGGTTTCCTCATCTAGAAAGTGGGACTGTGCCTGTTTTTAAGCCGAGCAAACCTGTGTAAGGATGAATCGAAATAAAGCCCCCCTGCCCCTGCAATAACTGTCAGACGGACGGACAGATGGTGGAGCCTGGAAACATATGTTACATATGAAAATAAACAGAACATCAAGGAAGTGAAACCCAAATTCTAAAAACAGTTTCCTACACCCTCCTCATTGCACTCCCTCTAAGGTACTAGAGGTGTCTTCCCACTGACATAGTGCAGATCTGGGCTAGACAGTTTCCCGATAGAGACTGCAAAGTCCACAGAACCAAGAGGAAGAGGAAGGCTGTGCAGGAGGAAGGTGGCTGACCAACTCCACCAGGTATGTACTTTCCTGAGGGTGTCTTGTGATGTTAAATCCCGGCCCTTTTCGAAGCTCGACCATCTGTAATTTGTGATCAATTCAGGCAAGCCATTGCCCATGGAGGCATTTGGAAATCTGGGGGAGCAACTGTGTGTCCCATTGATTTGGGGCACTCCTCCTGGCATTTGCTATAAATAACCAAGAGTTCTAATGTTCTGCAGTGCTGGAGACTGTCCTCCCAATGAAGAATTGCCCTACCCCGAAAATCAATAGCACCCAATATCAATAAATGCTATACAATAATGCAAATAGATAGAAACATTGACGTATGGAAAATATCGACAAGGCTCAAAATAGCCAGTTCTCAGAACTGTAAAAAGAACCAACAATCTCAAAACAATATCTTTATTAAGCCAAGCCTGCAAAGCCTTCTTTAAAATGACAAAGTTGGAGTAGGTGCTGGGGAATAAAAAACTATACTGGTCCCGGCTGGTGTGGCTCAGTGGTAGAGCATCTACCTATGAACCAGGAGGTCACTGATTCCTGGTCAGGGCACATGCCCAGGTTGCAGGCTCGATCCCCGGTAAGGGGCGTGCAGGAAGCAGCCAATTGATAATTATCTCTCATCATTGATGTTTCTCTCTCTCCCTCTCCTTTTCTCTCTCTGAAATCAATAAAAACTTATTTTTTTTAAAAATGATCATCATTGCCCTAACCCCATGGTCGGCAAACAGTGGCTCGTGAGCCACGTGCGGCTCTTTGGCCCCTTGAGTGTGGCTCTTCCTAAGCCTTAGGAGTACCCTAATTAAGTTAATAACAATGTACCTATCTATATAGTTTAAGCTTAAAAAATTTGGCTCTCAAAAGAAATTTCAATCGTTGTACTGTTGATATTTGGCTCTGTTGACTAATGAGTTTGCCGACCACTGCCCTAACCGGTTTGGCTCAGTGGATAGAGCATCGGCCTATGGACTCAAGGGTCCCAAGTTCGATTCCGGTCAAGGGCATGTACCTTGGTTGCAGGCACATACCCAGTGGGGAGTGTGCAGGAGGTAGCTGATCGATGTTTCTCTCTCATCGATGTTTCTAACTCTCTATCCCTCTCCCTTCCTCTCTGTAAAAAAATCAATAAAATATATATTTTTTTAAATTAAAATAAAATAAAAATTATCGTCATTTTTTAAAAAAACTATATTGGAAAATATATATCTGAGAAGTGTTCTTCAAGCTGTGGGTAGATCTTTCCACCAGCCCTGTCCTGGCGGTTGTGAGGCAGGACATACAATGTGCATCATGGCTTGTTACATTGGGATGTTGCTGGGTTGAGCATTGCCAGTGGCAGGAACATGAAAGTCTTTGCTTCTCCATGTATCAAACATCTATTTGTTGAAAGTGTACTTAACCTGTCATCAATTTCAGGGACATATGTTGCCAGAATTTCCCCCCAGACTGGGCCACTGCTAGCCCATGCGTGTGAACTTGAAAGTGGCACCCACCCCTTCTCCATGCAGACAGCCTGTACCAGGGCACACAGCTTGGAAAGTGGAGCCTGGGCTGGTTGTCAGGCCTCATTCATCATGCTCCCAGGTTATCTGGATGCATCCCTGGTTATCTCTGTTTATTCCAAGTGAAGAGAGACTCATAATTTCCATTTGGCTTTTGACCCTGGAGAAAGAACGTTTGTTCACACAACACATGTTTACTGAGCACCTATTATGTGCCAGGCTCTATACTCCTTTACCTCTATCAAGGGATAAATAGGATCAGCAAGGTCTTTGTCCTTGGGATCTGGAAGAAGAAAGGATCCAGGCAAGTTGCAGAGTGTTGGAAAATTTAGCTTGAATTCACCATCCATTGGTTTTATAGCTGGAATTTGCTACCTGACTTGAGAGACTAGAGTTGGGTCCATTCTTGATGATGTCTATACGAATAATGTTGGAATATGCGAATTGGCCGGAATGCCCACAAACCTATAGAACAAACTGCAGGATGTAATAAGAAACGAGGAAAAATTGGGTAAAGACGCGCAGCATTAGGGACTGAGATGTTATAACCATTTCATAAATGAGGGGAGGGATGGGGGGCCAGACGGATACTTACCATGTGATACCGGTTTGAGGTGTCTCAAATGGAGT